>NC_135719.1:74467273-74546861 GCF_964656455.1 Halichoerus grypus
CATAGAAATAAGCATTGGCCCATATTAGAAAGTTAGTAGGAATTCACTGACTGCACAAAGGACCACAATACCACAATATCATGGTAGAGCTGGAAGATAAAATGGCAGCAAAACACATGGCTCCTAACCTTGAGGAATTCACAATCAATCAAATAGAAAGCAAAAGACAGGAACGTATACATTCCAAATGAACAACAACAACAAAATTCTTAGTGGATCTAAACCAATATTCAAATATTCAAAGGACAAAAAAAAAAGTAGGGGAGGGAACAGGAGAGAGAGAGAGAGAGGGAATTAGACATTGGCACTCAAGACTCTTATTCATCATCAATTTTCTTTTAAAATGTTTCATCTGGAGACAGGTCTCCCAGGCAAGGAAGATGAGACAAAAAGGAAGATATAAAGATCAGGGATGGGAGATGAGAGCCTGAAGTAGAAAAGGCCAATATAGCTCTTCAAAAAAATCACAAATGTTCGTTGGCCTGATCACTTTTGAGAGAACCATTAAAAATTTTACCAGATCAAGTGCCTTGGGAAAGAATACTAAGGAAAAAAATGAAAACAAAAAACAAAATCTGTTTCAATTTCCAATGAACTGTTTGGTTTAATGCGGTAAAAAGAGATGAAGACAAGAAAAAGATCTTTCTCAGGAACTAAGTTTTGTTTTCAGTTATAAGCGATAATCACCCCAAGATATCTACAAAATAATCATCTTCCCACAAGGATTACTCTCAGGTACCCAAAGGGCCTCCATCTGTTTCAAGGTATAGACACTGCAGTCCAGAAGCAAGGCTTAAGCTTCCCCAAAACTTTGCCTTACCACCATCATGTGACAGGCGAGCTGACAGTCAGTGAGATACTTCATGTGCAGTAGAAACCCACGAAGCCATATTATATTGTCTTACAAGTCGGGCAGCAGAGTGACTCTAGATGAATAACAGGTTACTGCAGGAATACTGAAGGGTCTCTCATACTGCACCCTCAGAAAGGAAAGATAAAGACTATTAAGTCAAATAGAGTTCAATATAAAAACAGTAAAGCTCCAATCTCACAAAAGAAAAGAATGAATAAGAGGGAAATAACCTTGCTCAGTTTCATGCATGGTGAGAACGGCACCTGAAAAATCATCAGTAAAAAACAATTTAACCCTTGCAGCTTTATGTCAGAGCAAAACCACCTCACCCATATTGAAGGGTTTATATGAAGACGAGCTGTAGCAATAATAGATAGCTTTTAAAATGGGCGGGGAGGGAGGCATGCATCAAAAAAAATTCAACAAGAGTTAATTGAGCGCACTGAAGAAAAGAACAACGGGTTTGAGTGTTGCAAATTCTTGCTGGGACCCCTATCATCACCATCACTCTGGTATTTTATTTCTAGACAAGAAATATGTTTTACCTTTCTGAGATTATTTTCTGGTTACAAGCCAACCATTATGAACCTTTCAGTGAATCACTGAATAGGGCACTTAAAGGGATAAACAATTATAAAAATAACTCTGTCACAAGTGCATACATTTTATTTTATTTAGTGATGTAATAAGCTTAGGGGCATATATCAGGTCCAAAATGGTCTTGGTCATTAATTTAAGCAATAAATCATAGGTCTTGCCAACAATGACGGCAAACAGATGCTAACAAGGAAATGTATTATTTAATATTGCCATGTGTTATAAAAATGTAAGTGTGTTTAAGACATGTCTTAAATTTTTATAATAATATGCATTTAATACATTACTGTTTTGACACATGCAGGAATCAGATTTATAGGTCCCATTCTGTAGCTTCTTCTTCTGTGAACATGAGAGCATATTCTGTATTTTTTTTTTTAAACAAGAGGGGAAACCCTTAAAGTGCATGCTTGCAACAATATCTAATTGGTTGTCTTGCTGTTTTGTAGTAAATAATGTCAACACTGAAACTCATTAAAAAGAATGAATCTACATGCCGGAATACAAAAATAGAACATTTTAAAATTACAATTTTTAAAGAAACACTATAGTCTAAGAAGGGCACTCTTTAATCAAGATGACAACTACTTTTTTTCATTCATTTTGAGCTGTTCTCTATGACACCAGACAAAAATATACTAACTTGATTAATGAGTAAAGTTCAATGTTAAAAAATGTGGAAGTAACTAGGTAAGAAAAATCCTACTTTATATTTATATCTTCACGCAAAAATCCTAAGAATCAAACAGTATCTCAAAACACAAACTAATTTAAAATTGAGTCTCTCTATCCAAATTATGCCAAACCATAATATTCACCTTCTAATATTTCCTTTCTGATCAGAAGGCTGACATCTCTTACCAGTAGGTTCAACCCTCCTAGGGAAAGGGCCTGTGAGAGAAGGGAATTAGGGTATAAGGAACTAATCAAAAGCCACTTTAAAAAAAAAAAAGAGGAGCTTTTTTACATCAACAAGATGCCAACTCCGCTAGAAGCATTTTTTATTTGCACATTATTTTGTCTGGGTGTCCTTTTCCATCAGCTCTCCCAACTGCCGACATGGTCTTCCCCCTTTCTTATGTAGGCAAGAGTCCATGCTTTAGAACACTTGAAGAAGCAGTGCTTGGAGTATGGAAACTAAATTTTCTTCATTAAATCTACTGAAGCAGATATTAAAAATGCATTTAATATACTGGCGATGGTCGGTGGGCACCGCTGACTGTGACAGGCCGGTTACTGATGATGTGCCGTCAGATGGCCTTCTCAGCAGGCGCCTGGGTCTCAGGCTGCTGAAGGACAGCAATATCTTCCCTTGTGTGTAAGCTCTATTCATCTCCCAAGTATTTACTAAATCACAGGCCTCTGCACACATAGCCCACGTTTCAGAGTATGCTAACAAATGATGGATGGCCTCGTCAATTCATTATGTCCTGAAAGCATGGTTTCCTGCCATTCCAATCATCAAACCTCAGTGCTTCAGAGCTGATCAGTCCCAGGGAATATATTTTGCAGGCTCGATTAAAAGAGTAGAAGTTCTTTCCATTAGAGGCTCTGACACTCTCCCCTCAGCTGTTTGTTGCTTCTAACAATTATTTGGGCAGAATATTCACTAAGTTCAGACAATAGTCAGACAATATAACATTGACAGTTTTTTTTTTCTGATGTTTGCTAAGATGTAATTTACCTATGACAAAACAGTTGAGATATTTAATAGTGAAATTTGTGTTTTAAAATAATTTTCCTTCTATGTACAGCAAGAAAAACCTTTAAAATATTTTATATCATGTAATATTCTAATGTAAATGCATTAGTGGATACATTTCAAAGGAACTTTCAAGGGAATAACCCGTCTCTAAATCATCTAAACCTTTTAAGACAATAATTCATGAGAGTTCTGTTAATTATAATCTAGATAAAGGTACAAACTACTTAAAAATTCTTCTGACAGTTCCAAAGTTAGATAATAAGAGTTCAACTTCTCAAAGAAATAAACCTCTTAAAAGAAGATATATTTTCATTTCCAAGGTTATATATGTCAGTTGTCTTTTCTTTAAGCCATTAAGAACATTTTTATTTTTAGCTATGGCTTATCTATGGAACAGAAAATAATAGCACACTCATACCTTTCACTCAGAAACAGTAAACTTTATAAATAAACGGACCAACTTACCACAACTAAACAGATAGCTGAGCTTTGAGGAAATGGGGTAGTGTTAAAGAGCTAAACAACTTGCTATAAATAAGCTCCTGAAAATGCTAAAAATTAAAAAAAAAAAAAGTGTCATACTCCCATTTAGCCAATAGCTGGGTAGGCTCCGAAGTACCCACAATCAGCATAAGCTCTGCCATTCACCTCAACCTTGACCTCAAGATTAAGCTCACTTTTATTGCGCACAAAGGTCACCTGTATTAGGTCAAAATTCAAAGTCCCTTGTCAGAAAAGGTTGATATATTCCAACCTTTCCTTCTCCATGCATCAAATTTTTCATGGTAAAGTCATATTCAGCAGACAGTATATTCAGCAATTTATTGTGCCATTGTAATACAGTGCAGAATACAATTGTCCAAAAAGCTATAACATGAATAAAATATTTTTCTGACAATGTACCAAATCTAGACTCCTTACACACCCTTAACAGATGAAATAAAACTAACCAAGTCTGGTTTTCACACTTCAGAAGAGTTATAAGGCATTGTCCTCAAAATACATTCCATAGTACAATTAATGACTTTTCCATTACCTTTGGCTACAGGCACTATTTTTCAGAGTATCATTCAAATTTTTAAGTATTATTATATTATTATTATTATTATTAAACACAATGATTTCTAACCAGTTTTAATACCTTTATTCCAATCTGGTCTAAGTAGCTTAAGTGAAGTGTGAAATAGGTCTAAACCTAAAAGCCTCTCCTCAACCTAGAACCTAGAAGATATGCTCTACAGTAAACAGAATAAAAAAAGAAGGGGAAGAATTACTATCTTGCCCAATTCATTATTATTCCAACGATATGATCGGCAGAACTGCACAAATAAGATAAATTAAGCAAATTCTTTGCAGGTAGCATTCTAGGATACACTCTAATTACTAATAACCAAAGCCTTAAGGGGCAATATACCTATCTTCTTTTAAAAGTTTATGCAATTTCTTTGTGTTTACCACAAGACCTTTTCATAATCAGTATTAGTAGCATGAATAGATTTTAAGATTGTTTAAAAAGCACTCATTCTTCAAATTTACTAATACCTATATTAAACACTAAAACCAGTGTTTACACTCATATTATGATCTGGAGCATCCCACAAAATCTCCATGCCCTGGAAGACTTACACCTGAACTCACATAATTACTGGACTCCAGCTAGTTCCCGGTGGCAGAACCCTGACTCCAAAACTGGTATTCATCCTAATATCTTTCATAAATTCATAACCACCTTGCTATCAAGGTAGGGCGGGAATATAAAAGTATTCCAGAATATGGAAGTTTATATTTGAAGAGTAATTAGACTCCTTCCTTAAGTATTTAAGAAAATACTTAAAAATTTTCAGGTTTTAACATTCTCACTTACCCGGGGCAGGGGGGGGAGAAGAATCAACCTAAACCTACATATCCTCATCTGTCATCCCAAAAAATATCCCATCTTGGTTGCCACTATCATCTAAGGACTTTACTGTAATTGACTAAAAGTAGGTATCCTATTATCCTGGGAGTAAATGAAAAACACTTTGGAAACCTAGAAAATAAAGGGGCTGGTTTTAGGCAAAATTTTTTCAGTTCTGATGTCCTGAGTCTAATTATTATAAGCAAAAATACCATTGCAATGAACATCCTTAAATCAATAATGGTAACAATAACAGAAACAGCAAAAATTTATTCAGCACAGTATTAGGAACTATGCTACTCATTTTATATGTACTACCACATTTCAAGTTCATAACAATCCCATTTTATAAATAAGGCACCAAGCCATGAAGAAAGTTACCCAAGGTCACCCAGCAAGTAACTCATGAAGCCAGAATTCATATGTCTATTTCCAGAACCAAGCTCTTTAAGCCAATTTATAAAACTGCCTTTACAACAAAAACCTGAACCACCTTCTGGAGTTCCCAATAATGGGTTTTGCCTCCTATCGATTTATAAAATAATTAACTATAAGCAGAGAGAGCTAATAAAGCACCCAAGGTCAAGCACAGGCTAAGACAACTCTGCCAAACTCAACACCATTTGGCCAGCCCACTCATGTGGGCCTATCCCCACAAAGAATTTCTCTTGTTATTCTAAAAGGCACATATTCTTGCCTAGTGTTGTTAATTTTATTATCCATTTGTTTTAGCTATATACTGTCATATTACTTTATTACTGACACTTTAAACGTAGAAAAGAAACACATTTGAACATGTGATAATTGAATCTTTATAAAACTGGACAAAATCAAATTATAATCAACTGGGTATCTTCCCATTTGTTTTTCATTATAATTATAGAGATGCCTTATTTTCTTTTTATACTGGAGTGACCGCCAACCGAAGACATAACAGCTAAGCTTGAAGTTTCTCAAAAAAATAATTTCTGACATGATAAACCCTCAGGTATACCATTGGAACATTTCCAAATTCCTAGAGAGAGTAAAGAATCGCTGTAATATCCCTAAAGTTAGCTAATTAATCTATTTCGAAAGGAATCAATTTTCCTTAAATGAGACATATATATGTGGTTTTTTTTCTTTTTTAACCAGGCAACATTTTTCTCAGGTCAGTTCAATCAAATGTCCATTATGATATATGTCATAATACCAATAATATACTAGGTACTGCTAAGGCTCACAACTGGCATTCTAGTTCCCACATTAACGATGGTAAGGAAAAAAATATATGTATCCTCTCTTTAGACAAAAAAAAGGGGGGATAGCCCAACAAAAATATTGTAAGAATAAATGAAATACAGATGTAAGCATTTTGAGTCCTTTTAGAAAAAAAAAGCGATAAAAAAAAAACAGAATAAACTGGGTTAAGAAAATTCTGGAAAAGACATGTTATAGGGCCATAACGTGCAATGCAAAAGTCTCAAATTGGTGATGGTATGCAGTGGTGAGGGGGGGCTTAAGAAATGCCTTTGGTGGCAGTGGGGAGAGCCCAGGTTTGTCACACGTTAGCCAATTTCTGTGGTGTAAACACTCCCGCCGTGGCTGATATTAAGCTACTGGACGTGAGGTCACAGTTTGTAGAGTCAGGAAAGGATACTTATCATCAGCTCGCACAAGCCAGAAAGAGCCTGCTCCAGCACCCGCTGGCTGTGGGCCAAATTCAGCCCACAGACTTGTTCTGTCTGGCCAGGAAACCAGTGGCCCACAGTGTCTTAAAATTCCAACAAAGTGACAACATTTAAAACTCAGAATATTTCTTCTAAAAAGTGAGATAGAGAGCTGCTTTCTAGAGAATAAAAGACCCGGCGGCACAGGGCGTAAGGTGGCATAAGGTGGCAGTTGCCACGTTAGTACCCACGACTGTCCTTTCCCTTAGCCACGATCCCAACCAGGCCAGCTTCATTCATTCACTCCTTGTTGGTACCTGCCTGGCCCCTCAGGAGACAGGAATCTGAGATCTCTAGTTAAAGAGCACAAAGGAAGAGTTTGACCTCCAGATGTGTAACTTTGTTCAAATCACCCGGTTGCACTCTTCCTTCGGTTTCTGCGTCGACAACATTAACTGATTTGACTAAATGGTGGCTAACTGGTATCTCAATCCAACCCTCTAGAAGTCACTGAATCTAAAATAATGAGACAGGTATGCAGGTTCCTCTGAAGAAACTTTTGTGATTTGTGCCGGAAGAGTCTCCAGCATGTCCACCACAGTGCAAATAAAAATTCAAACGTTATAAACTGGAGGTTAAATGTATTTTATTTTTACATATGTATTTTAGTTGGCCTCAGGAAATAAGAATCCAGATAATGTTGACTTCACCAGTTAAGAAATGATGTTTGTGAGCTATTTGTTACATCTAAACTGTAAGAGTCTGTGGGGTTTTTTAATGCTA
Organism: Halichoerus grypus; assembly: GCF_964656455.1. Lineage (NCBI taxonomy): Eukaryota > Metazoa > Chordata > Mammalia > Carnivora > Phocidae > Halichoerus > Halichoerus grypus. Next base: position 74,474,758 of record NC_135719.1, read on the forward strand.
TACAACGAAGAGTCTCTCTCACAGCCCCAGTCCATTTACTATCTTAGCTAAATGGGGCTTGAAGTGCAAGTTAATTTCAAATTTTATTAGCTTTCCCTACCAATATTATCAGCAAAAACAAATAGCAGTGTAATATACCTTGAGCAAAAGATGGTATCAGCTTGGAAGAGTTATAGACAGAAACAAAAAAGAGGAAAAAAAATAAATTGCCAGTCTAATTTCACATGTGATTGTATAAAGATGCATTTAAATGACGCTTTACTCTCCCACGTCCCATCTACCAAGAAGGCTATCCCTACAAAGAGCCTTATTCCCCTACTAGTCTTAAACACCATCCTATAAGGTAGAGAATCTCAGGAGGCTAAGGTGTGGCACAACCATGAGTGACAAACCACAAAGAGATTTCACTCTGTGTTTCTATTCATGCTGGCCCTGGAGTTGGGTACCCACAGCGTTCCTACATTAAACATCGCCAGGGTCATCCCCTGACCCTCTGAGAGTGATCACAAATATTCATGACAAACATAATTCATGAGTTTGAGGAGTATAAATCTGAATCTTTCATACCACTAGCCTGACTTGGGGAAGACCACATCAATCAGCTACTAAGTGAGCTTAACCAAACACCTGCACCACAAAGCTTTAGACCTTTGCCATCCTCTCTAGTGCTCACTGCATGTTTGGAGATTCCATCAGTCATGAAGTGATAACCCTGGTAAGTATCAAGGGCGTGCTATGCCTCCTATTTCCTAAAACAGGATAAAGAACAAGATTAGAGTTTACAGCTCATCCTTTCTTGAGCCTGGAGCAAAGGACAAGTCTCAACAATAATAAAAATAAATATGTGAGAAATAGATGAGTTATGTTGGAGGGGAGAGAAGGGTGACAACGTACCATGTATTTTTAAGTCTTAGTCTTGTAAATGACTACCACTCCCAGGACATCCTCAGAAAAAGCCCAAGCTTCATACAGAATCACTCCAATTAGCAGGTGCCAGCATCTGGTCAGGGAAAGACCCAGTACTTACTTATTTGACTGAATAACAGTATCAAAAAACATGAATCCACTTACTTTTTCCTCTGCTTGTACTGCTTTCTCAGATTCAAAATATTTATTCCCATGGTCTTCAAGTTATTTCTCTAAGTTTAAAAGTTTTCAAACATTTTAAGCAGCTGAATCTCAATATTGAAAACACATAAAGGAAATAAGGAAATAATTCTTAAGATATTTTAACACTTTACTTTGGATAGAAAATTGCAGACCTCTCCATTATCTCAACGATACTTCAGGTGTTTATCAGGTCACGATTTGAATACCAAACATGAGCTGTAAACTCTAATCTTGTATTTATCCTGTTTTAGGTTAAAAGACAAATAAAAAAACTTTATGCACTGTCCTGAAACCAGAAGGAACAGAAAAGATCAGCCCTCAGGCAAGAGAAAGCACTTGAAAAAGTTGACAATGTCAATCCTGTCACTGTTCCCTGGCAAGAAGGAAGCTTTGAGTTATGAAGAACTATTAACTCTTAAATACATTATATCAAGATGCCTCCTGAAAGGGAGGGATGGAAAGAAAGAGGAAAGAAAAGTAGAGGCAGGTATTTAGTACTCCAAAGTGGCCAGGCTATTACTGGACCCCAAAGTCCAGTACTAGCTGGACTTCTGACCAGCTATTACTATCTTTAATATACAAGGCACAGACTGCTCCATGCTGGTCTCAAAGCCCATGGAGCGAGCAAACCATCCTGGAGCTGGCTGTGTGCTCTGTTCCCCTAAGAAATGGAGACTCGTCGTTCAGTTGGAAGCTGCACCTCAACACCTTTACTGTGTTCACTGTGTACCAGCTCATGGTAGAAGAAATCTAACAGCAGAAAGAGAGAAAGGCACCTTGAATTAAACATTTGAAAACATTTCCTCTCAGGAAAAAGCCAACTGAAAATAAAGGAAAATTTATTCTTTACCCATCTCCCATATGATTTTCACACCGGTATATAACTTTTATATGTTAAGGTCACTTTTCCTACTTAACTCTGGAAAAGTACTTGTATATTGATTGTTTTGTTTTTAAGGAAAATTCAACCAATATGGCAAAACTGCACAAAAGGTGTAATAAAAACATACTGATAAATTCAGTCAACATTTGCTGAAAGTCAAATAATAAGATATTATTACCCTAAACATCTATTGAACATTTTTCTCCTAGGGAGATAATATAATTCCTCCTTATTGTGTCTGTAAACATTCTGATACGAGTTACTACTTAGTAGACTAAAGTTTGATGTCTGAATATAGACTTTAAAATGAAGTTAATAATCTAATAACATGAAAACTTCCCCCCCTCAAACTAATAAGAAATAGAGTCAGCATGGGTTCTTCTCAAGATAACATTATCTGAGGTTTTCTCCAAATACTCTTTCGTAGAAATTCAAGCTACTTTTGCAACTATGCAAATCCAAAAAGGCACAGATATCTGATCAAAGCACAAGGTGCCATATCCTTAATAAAATAACCTTCCAGAAGAGTCTTTAAGGCTAGGTGTACAATGCAACAACAAAATAAAAACCTGAAATCTTATGAAATAAAAAATCATATTTTAAAAGATGACTAAAGGAAATACATGAAATAACCATATTCTTTTCTTAGGCCACTTTTTAGGCCAATTTCTTTTCCAATTTGCCCTAAAGACCAAAAAAATACTCCTAGATATATTTCCTAAGTATATGAGTACTATTTTTGAAAGTCATGTAAATTCGTTTTATTTCCTTAGCAAAACCACCAAAAGAATTTCCAGCTCAATAAAAGGCTGATTTTTTTCTCCCTTTACAAGCTATTCTCATTCATTATTCTGGAACTCAGGTGCACCACAACATTATCAAAAGAATAGAAAATTGACCACAAATTGAGAACCAACTATCAATTCAACTGTAAGAACAAGGCGAATAGGAATAATCTTCCAATTTAAGTAAATCACTACTAATTATAGACTGCAATGTGCTACTGTAATTCTTAAAAATCAGTGCATCTGGGTTCAAAAGTTTGGTTTTGTTTTTTTCTAAATGACATTATATATTACTATGAAAGATTTAAGACAAGTTTCTGATATCTGGGCCATATTCAACTAATGATTAAATCCATGTGTTCAGAGCCATATAATCAACTGATCCGTATCTAAGCAAAATTTTGTTTTATATGTTTCGGAAGGTTAGTACTCAGACATTTCTTCTACTATAGGCCAGCTACTAAATCCTAATAATAACAATAATCATATTTACCATCCATTAAATACTTATCAGAACGTCTACACTACGCTAAGTGTTTTACATGCCTTATTTTACTTAATCCTCACCACAGACTTAAGGAACTGAATGGCAAGAGGCAATACACAGAGTAAGAGTAAGAGTCTGCAGCCGGACTCTGCCTGGGTTTGAATCCCTCTTCTACTTCTTAGCAGTGGAGCTCTATCCCCTTTTTTTTTTTTTTTACAGATGAGGCAACTGTGACTCAGATAAAAGTGGCAAAACCAAGTCATTCCCCAAGAACAAACTGTTATAGGAAGCAAAAAACAACGGAATACAAGACTCCCCATGGATCAAGAGAACAGCTTAAAATGCATCACTGGAGGTGGGGGGTAACATTATTCAAAAAAGGGTAACTGTAGTCAACAGCAGCACCAAAATAAACTAAGCCACCCTGAACAAAGGTAAAACTTAAATAAAATTGTGCTTGTCCCAAGCAAGTCCCTTAGCTACTCCACTCCTAACTAGACCAGACCCTAGGTCCACCATCAAGTACCACTAAGTTCTACGCTGGCAAATACACAATACAGCCAGCCCTAACTCCAGTTCTCAGGTAAAAGTAGGTGAATATCTCAAGAAAATGAACCAACTCTATTGGTTTAAATACAGGGAGCCCGGCCAAACAAGTTTTTAACTACTCCTTGTGAGATTTATCTAGGAACAGCCTCATATGAGTAAATGGTTGCCTATACTATGATCTAGGAGTGGGAAAACAGTAGGTGTTGTGGGCCAAGACAGAAAACATAATGGGGAAGGCACTCTTAGAAACAGCTGAGCCAGAATCTCTAAGGGAAAAGATATAGCAGTAAAGACACTTACTTGCTTAGAGATGTATGGTATCAAGAGTTTGACTTCTGACTCGTTAGTATAGGCATAAATAGCAACCAAATAACTAATGCATGGCAAGGGAACTCAGGGAAAAATTAAATTTGTGCCAAAGGGCTTAGTTTATCAGCAAAAGAATTTCTAACCAAGGCATATCTCCTCAAAGAAACCCACTTGACTCAACATACATGTAGTAAATGTTTCACAAATTCTTTGTGGATTCTGTGATTCTAATAATTTATGGCTACTGGATATGTCTTAAACTCTTTCCTCAGACTACAAGTTATTCAAAATTAATGACTACAATGTCTTATCTGTTTTCTAAAAAATACTCGAATAGTGCCACAGACAGAGTGAGCACACAGTGAATTATGACAGACCAAATGCCAAGAGAGGTGAATGAACTGCAAGTACCAGTGAAAATCATGGGCTGACTGTGTGATGGATTGTTTCACATGAAATGGTGGTAGTAAATGATATTAGTTGAAAGAGTATTCCAGTGAGAGAAATAGAAAATTACCATTAGGCAAATACCGGTAATAACAATTTCAAGCAAGAACCACTGATGGATGCTTATAACAACAGAAAAGTGTGATATGAGAAAAAGAATATTTGCATAGATTCAAAGGATATCCCCACAAGGTAATTATTGGAAAGGGAATAGTAGTAATTTTAAAATGGAGAAACTTGGCAGACATCACACCTTAACCAAGTGAATAAGGTTAACCTTACCAGCAATAAAACATAAAAAGTCATGCACCCCCTGATACGATGTACAGAGAAGGGTACAACAGCACTTCTGGGGTATTTTTGCCAAAAAGGTTTACCCTCAATCTAATCATGACAAAACATCAAGTACAAAGGACATTCTACAAAATAATTGGCCAGTACTCTTCAAAACTGTGAAGATCATAAAAGACAAAAAATAATGGTAAGGAACAGCCACCGGCTGGAGGAGCCTAAGAAGACATGACAACTAAATGTAATGTGTGATCCTGGAATAGCAAAGGGATGTTAGTGAAAAATCTAGCAAAAGTTCAAACAGGCCTATAGATTAATTAACCGAACTACAATAAAATTAATTTCCTGATTTTTATAATTGTACTATGGTTATGTAAGAGGTTAACACTAGGGGAACCTGGGTGAACAGTATATGGGAACTCTCAAAGAATGACTAAAATCAGATACATATGTAGTGTTTAGGCAGGAAAAAAAAATGTAAAATATAACCTGACTGGGCTGGGGGCTTCTACCTGAATAAGGAGGTCCAGGAAATAAGCTGGGAGATGCAAATCAATGAATGTATCCTCAGCAAGTACTTAGATACAGTATGCCCTATATTCTTGGGCCCAAAGGGTCCATTACCTGTAAAACTGCAGATCAGAAAAGAATAGAAGGAGGGTGAATTTTGGAGCTGTATTAGACATCATAAAGCCCTATCCCTTCATTTTAAATTGAACGATTATAAAACCAGAGGGTTAAGAGGACTGCACAGGCTCAACCTAGTGACTTGTAAAGACATAAATTTGTAATTTCAGTGAAAACAAGGAAGTCATGGATAAGTGAGGCTAGCAAGAAGCCACAGTGAGTGTATGGGGGGGTGGGGATTAAGCCACATCTTTACCTTTGAGCTAGATAAATTAAAAAATTAATAAGAAAGAAAGCCACAAAGAATCTAGAAGAAAATTTAGGTGAAGATTTAGTTTTCATGTCTTAGGACAGGACAGGACTTTCTCAGCAAAAAAAGGATAAACTTAAAGTTAAGCATATAAAAAATAGAAAAAGTGGCACCTGGGTGGCTCAGTCAGTTAAGGGTCTGCGTTCAGTTCAGGTCATGATCTCAGGGTCCTGGGACGAAGCCCCATAGTGGGCTGCCCACTCAAGGGGGAGTCTGCTTCTCCCTCTGCCTCTCCAACCCCCCAGCCCCCGCTCACGCACGCTCTCTCTCTCAAATAAATAAATAAAATCTTTAAAACGAACTTTAAAAAAATAAAAAATAGAACAATATTTAAAAGCAAACACCTGGGAAAATATCTGCAACAGATATGACATGTAAAGGATCAACATCCTTAACATATGCAGATCACTAAACAATAACAAATCAATAAACAATAATAGCAAACACTCCAATATAAAATTAGACAAAGGACAGCAGGCAGGTAATTCAAAAAGAAGAAAGTTAAATGGTCAATAAACAACTGGGGAAATACACAATGCATTATAATAAAAAATGCAAATTACAAAATGTCACTCTTGATCAATCGTGCTAAAGATTAAATAATGACACTCTTTAATGCTGGCCAAAGTTATAGAGACAGATACTCCCCTGCCCTGGTAGTAATAGGATTAGTATAATCTTTTTTTCTCTTTTTCTTTTTCTTTTTTTTTTTTTTTGAGAGGGAGAGAGGCAGGGGAGAGGTGGGGGGAGAAGCACAGGGAGAGGGAGAGAATCTTAAGCAGGCTCCAGGCCTAGCTCAGAGCCCAAGGGAGGGCGGGGGCTCCATCTCACAACCCTGAGATCATGACCTGAGCTGAAATCAAGAGTTGGACACTTAACCAACTGAGCCACCCAGGTGCCTTAGTATAATCTTTTTGATACTAATTTGTCAATATACACCGAAATCCTTCAAAATATACATATCCTTTGATTTGAAATAGCTCATAGTTGTCGAAGTGTGGTCAATGGACTCCAGTGGACTCCTGGAGTCCCTGAGACCCTCTCTGGGATCTACAAAGTCAAAACTATTTTTATGGAACTAGTAAGACATGATTTACCTTTTTCCCTGTGTGAAATCTGCATGGATGATACAAAAACAATAGTGGGTAAAACTGCTAGCCCCTACGCATAAATCAAGGCAAACTGTTCTAGCAGTCACTGTAAATTTTACTGCAACACACTTGCAGGACAAAAAAAAAAAAAAAAAAAAAAAAGCCAGTTTGGGACTCCTGGTTGGCTCGGTTGGTAGAGCATGCTGACTCTTGATCTCCGGGTAGTGAGTTCAAGTCCCATGTTGGGCATAGGGTTTACTTAAAAAAAAAAAAAAAAGGCCAGTTTCACATAAGAATATCTTAAGATTCACTTATTAATTTTATTAAATCTCAACCTTTGAATACGCATCCTTTTAACATTCTATATGACAAAGTAAGAAGCAAATACAAAGCACATCTACAGCATATCAAAGTATGATGGCTGACTCAAGGGAGAACACTTACATGATTGTTGTAGAGCTGAACTAGCCACTTTTTCCATGGGACAACTTTTTTACTTGAATGAGCAATGAACAAAGTATAATTATTTAGATTTGGGTATCTGGAAGACATTTTCTGAAAAATAAACAATGTGAGCCTGTCACTTCAAAGAAAACAACTGATAATATTTGCTGCAATGATAAAATTTGAGCTTTCAAGGGAAAATTCAAATATTGGAAAACTCTGCACCCATCACCATAAGCCTGACAGCTTCAAATCTTACATACTTTTCTGATGAGATCAGTGGGGATATTAATGAATATGAGTTTTTGATAATGTATAATGAAAGGTGACAACATTTGGAAGATTTGCATAACTCACAACCAACATTTTACAAACAAACAATGCATGGATGATAAAAATCATGCATGGGTGAAAGATCCACTCAAAGTTCAAGACAGGCCAGTGGATTGTAATATAACAGAGTGAAAAGCTCCATGATATGGTTTCACATTCTACATTGTAATTAACCTTTGAGAAAATACCACTTGTTAGGTTTATGTAGTAACAAAAAGATCCACATTATCTGGAAAGCCTATTAAATTATTCTTCTCTTTTCCAACTACATCTGTCTGAGGCTAGAGTTTCTTCATATTCTTTAATCAAAACAACATATTACAACAGGTTGAATACAGAAGCAGATGTCTTCCTTCTATTTAAGACAGCCACTAAAGAGATCTGCAAAAGTGTAAAACAATGCCATTTTCTCACTACTTTTTTGAAATGATGGTTATTAATCATAAAAATATGTTAACACAAAATGGGTTTATTATTGTCATTTTTAAATAAATTAACAAGATTTTTTTTTTAATTTCCCAATTTTAATTTGTATTTTGGTACATATCAACAGCTGTAATCTACGTAAACAAAAGTTCTTTTGTTTGGGGTCTTTGAGGCTTATTTAGAGTATAAAGAGATCTGGAGACCAAAAAGTTTGGAAACTACGGATACAGTCACTCTCACATCTGTGAATCTAAAGTAAGAAAATAAGCAGAAGACTGGGCATTATATAACAACTATATCAGAAAATTAGAAAAACAAAACTTCTGATGTCCAATAATAAGAAAGTGGATGGTACATATAGAATGTGATATTATTTATTTGAAACAAATTGTGAAGAATTTTATGAGAAGTGCTCACAATATGTGAAGTAAGAACAGGAAGACCTACAAACTATATTAGTAGGGGCAGTATTACACTGAAAAAAAGACTACAAGGAAATACATAAAATGTTAAAAGAACTTTTCTGGGCCATGCAATTATGAATACTTTTTGTTTTCTTTACTGAGCATGCACAACTTTTAAAATCAGGAAAATAAAACTTTAGCAACTTTTAAAAAACATTTCCGTACTGGGGAGCCTGGGTGGCTCAGTCTGTTAAGCTTCTGACTCTTGATTTCAGCTCTGGTCATGATCTCGGGGTGGGGAGATGGAGCCCTGCATGAGGCTCTGCACCCGGCATGGAGTCTACTTAGGATTCTCTTTCTCCCTCTCCCCCTCACTCTTCCTCTCCCCCTGCTCCCCAACATCCACGCTCCTGCACATGCTCTCTCTCCCTCTCTCTCTCTCAAATAAAATCTTAAAAACAAAAACAAAACCATTTCAGTACTTTTTCTTTAGAACTCAGTGTATGCAAATGCCAACAAAAAATAATTGTCACTCTTATTATTATTAATATGAAGACTAATCCAGACAGCTTAATGTAGAATTCTGAACTGAAAGTCAAGAAACCTGTATTCTACATTGTTTTGCCATTAAACATCTCTGGGATTTTGACAAGTCACTTAACCTATTTGAACCACCAGAAATTATCTATGAGGTCCTTATCTGACTCTCTAGTAAAATGAACTACCAAATCTAAAGGTTGTTCAAGGCCTTTGCAACAACCACCTAGTGTAAAACAGTGCCGTAATGAAAACTGTGAAGTCAACTCCAAAAACCACACTGTTAATAGAATTTCCACTCATGCTGCTAAATGACCCTTTAATCCCTTCTTTTGCAGAGTAGTAGTACAGACTCTCTAAATAAAGTTTCCAGTGGAAGAAGAGTTAGTTATTCCCTGAATGGTATTTGGGAAAATTAAAAAATATTTGGCCATATCATGAATAAGGGGGGAAAAAAGCTCATAAGAGAGGGCGCCTGGGTGGCTCAGTTGGTTAAGCGACTGCCTTCGGCTCAGGTCATGATCCTGGAGTCCCTGGATCGAGTCCCGCATCGGGCTCCCTGCTCAGCAGGGAGTCTGCTTCTCCCTCTGACCCTCCCCCCTCTCATGTGCTCGCTCTCTCTCATTCTCTCTCTCTCAAATAAATAAATAAAATCTTTAAAAAAAAAAAAAAAAGCTCATAAGAGAATAGGCAAGAGAGCACGGTGCCCCTAACGAAGGGCATCCTTCATTAGTGTACTTCCTAAGTCCTCCATAAGCATATGGGGAGGTTACTTCTTATGGAGATGAGGTGACAAGGGAAAAAAAAAAAGATAAAAAGAGGTGGGGAAAAAGAGGAGAGGAAAAGGGAGAGGAAAAGAAAGAGAAGCAAAAATACAGTAGTAATATGAGAACACAACAAGAGCTCCATCTTCAAACTGCCCAGAAAAATCTACCTATTCCCTCAGCTAACCAGCCTTCCCCCATTTCATTGTTCATTGGCAGAGCTGGCAAGAGTTAATGAAAGAAAATTAAATTCCAATTTGTCAATTTTGTTCCTTGTTGGCAAGTTTGATAAAAGTCTTAAAAACTATAAAAGGAAAAATATTGCCTTTAATTATATCTGGAAAATATTAAAAATATTTTACAGATGAGGAAAACTGACTCCTTCAAAAAACAGAGGTCATAAAAGACCTTTAATTTACTCTTCAATTTGTACTTTATTAATACCAATTATCCAGTAATCTCTCTTTCTTCAAGAAAACACTTCTTTGGTGATATCTGTGCAAGGGTGGGAAGTATGAAATACACCTGGAATGTGTGTGTGTATATATATATATACACACATATATATATATTTTAACAACCATATATGTATATATATGTATATATGGTTGTTAAAATGGCCAGTCTTGACCCAAGAGTGGAATCCCTAGCGCACCAGTCTCTGACTGGACTGACAAACACTTGAGATCACCTAATTGCTTTAGAGAGTCAAAGTTGAACAGTAGGAGGCCTCTTTAGGCCTGTGGTCCCTTGTTTGTTTCCAGGGGCCAATCGAAAAGGGTCTTCCATTTCCTCCTTCTGAATCTAGAATTTGCATTTCCACTTTGAGAGGGCCCGGCCACCTATCATTCATTCCTAGTATCTGTCAATTAACCAGACATTTATGAAGCACCTACTATGTGCAGCCATCACATAGAACACACCAAGTTTTTCAATAAACGTTTCTGAACTTGAATTTAATTTCAGTCTCTTGGGAGACTGCCAGGGATTCATCCATTTAAGAGTCTCCTGTGGAAGACAGGTGAAAGAAGAAACCTTTTCACATCCTTGATCTCCCAACAACCAGACACTCTTGTTCCTCCCCGCTCATGTGTGACACGTGGCTCCTAAGCGCTGGCTGGGATGCCCAGGCACAGCTGCTGCGGGCAAAGTGCTGTGCGAGTGGAGAGACGGACACTTACCTGGGGAACCTCTGCTTCAGCTTCCTCAGGCTCTGCCTGGTAGGCGGTACAGACACTAGGCACTGGGCTATCTCGTCGTACTGGGCTTTGGTCAGTATCATGTTGGGCCAGGGACTGGAAAGTGGCGGGGACAAGGAAAACACACCCTGGGCTCCAGCAGCCTTGGTGCCGGGAGACGAGGGGTGGGCACACAGCGGCAGGGCGCTGGCTCCTAGTCTTCTTTGGCTTGTTCCTATACCCCCTTCACCACTAGCTGCACAGCTTAGGCTTCACCCGGCTGCTCGGCGACGGGGGGAGGGCTGTAGACCCGATTGCCCTACCTTGGCTCTCTGAGCAGCCGCAGTGGGCCCGGCCGAAGGCAACCAGCCGCCATGATAGTTAAGGGCAAAACGACCAGGAAGTAGCTGCCGTCAACAGACGTGGCGCCTAAATCGCTGCGGGCTCCCGTCCAGGCAGTGTCCACCAGGGATCAACCTCGTTTGTTTGCTGAATTCACCCTCCCGGCTACCAGAAGTCAGGGAGCCCTAGCGCACAGGCCGGGCGGCAGAGCATAAAGGTGCCCCACGATCCTTAAGCTTGAGCCCCGGAAAGAGACTGCTTGGGCGCGCGATTTGAATACGCTTCCAAACGCGCCGTTTTAGCGCAGCTCCAATCGGAGGCCAACAAAGAAAGTCGTCTTCACCAAAGTCTCTCCGCACTCTGAGAGCAGGAACCTGGCAGTTAATCCCCACTGGGATAGCTGTGGACATACAGCTTGGCTTGTGCTGAGAAGTCCGACAACTTCTGCAGCTCGCGTGGAAGGCACTTTTGGTCATGTAGGGACACAGAATAGAAAACAAATCCGACATCATCCAACAGCCCACAGTAAAGCACATAACTCACTCCCCAGAGTTAGGTGCTTACTGACTGAAAGCAATTCTTACTCCTTTTTGTATCTTGACCTCTCAGAAAATAGTAGGCGCTCAAGAAATGTTTGGAGAAATGAGTCACTGAATGAATTTCTGTTTTCTTGAGGTGTTGTAATAGATCTCAGCCCTCCTGAGGCAATTTATTAGGACATCAGCCCTTTAATCCCTTTAAAAAAATGTGGTTCGGGTTGCCTGGGTGGCTCAGTAGGTTTAAATATCTACCTTCAGCTCAGGTTCTGATCTCGGGGTCCTGGGATGGAGCCCCACACTGGCTCCCTGCTCAGCACGGAGTCTGCTTCTCCCTCTCCCTCTGCCACTACCCCTCACTGGTGTGTGCTCTCTCTCTCTCTCAAATAAATAAATTAAAAAAATCAGGTTCTTAGAAGGCCATGTGTTTTGTTTCTTTTCCAACTTTATCATTTTAAGCAAAGAAAAGGTGTTTCCATTTTAGTGTTTTTGTTTTTGTTTTTTTTTAATCTGGAATAAGGCCTGGGTTGGAAATTTAGCTTAGATAAGCTTTCTCAGATAAATGTCCTAATCCATCTAAGCCTTAGTTCGTCTGTAAAATTGATTTTTAATTCATGGCCTAAGAGAGTGTTACTTTTTGGTGTAGTAATTAAGCATTAATAGTTGGCAAGACCACAACTAACATTAAATAAGTTAATACAAGGAACAGAAAGATTCCTTAGCATAGTGTCTGGCAGATAGTCTATGTAAGATAAGTAGCCTTTGTAAGACCACTTGACATAATGATAAGTCCCATGGATGTGGCTGTTGACCAGGTATTGTTTGTTCTCTACACACTGACTCACTTAAATCTTCATAATTTCCTATGAAGCAGATCCTATTGACATTATCATCCTCCTCCTCCTCCCTTTGGTGCAGGGTGAATAAACTGAGGCATGGAAAGGTCAGGGTAACTTTCCCAGAGGTCATGAGAACAAGTAAGCAACAGGGGTAGAGTTTAAACTCTCGAAATTTGGTTCCAGGGTCTGTGGTCTTGCCAACTCTTAATGCTTAATTACTACACCAAAAAGTAACACTCTCTTAGGCCAAAGGTTAAGGAACTTTTTTTTTGAAGGGAACAATCTCCATTTCAAAGAACTTTTTAGTCCAGGCTTTAAAAAACGCTTCACCACTTTATTTTCCCAGGCTTCTCAAAATCCAGTATCAACAGTGACTCCTGAATTCAGCAACCCCAGTTTTGTTTTGTTTTGTTTTGTATTTGTTTTTAATATTTACATCAGAATGTTTCTCCCCCCATATGCTTTGCATCTAGCCCTGGTTGCGTGACATTAGTACATAACTATTTATTTATGGCAGCGTGGCCTGGAGTTGCCACCTGGCTAGTTTGTTGCTGACCCTGCCATGACTTTTACATGAAAGCTAGTTGACGATAAGCAGACACCACTTGATCCCCCATTCCTTTCTCCTTCCCCACTTCACTCTTTGCAATTCACAGCCAACAGATTTTTATAGAAAACATCAGTTCAAGGATGTTTGCTCTAGTTATTTTTTATGGTAACTCTTCTCTCTGGCTCTTGTCCTGCATTCACCCTCACAACGGTTCAGGAAAAAGCCAGGTTTGTTTTTCTGGTTTTTATTTTTAACATGCTGGCAGTTTAAAATTTTGACCCAAATCCAGTAGATTGTTTAAGAGTTAGCGCCAAGGGAAAAGCACAGTTATGTTGTTGTTTTCATTGGCAGTGACAGTAGTGTTGTTTATTAAGTACAAAATAGAAGCAAAGCAGAAATGTGGTCGAGGTGGTGGTGGTGTTTAGGTGTTTTTTATTTATTTATTTTTTTACATGAAATGCTCGGGGTAAGACGATTAATCCTTTGAGGCTCCCTTCTTCCCCCCCCCCCCGCCCGCTTACCCTCTGCTCCTCTATTCTGTCCCATCTCTCACATCACACTCCATGCCCCTCATCTGCCATATTCCTTCTAGAGCTGCCTGCCTTTCCATTTCTGAAGTTCCCCTACTGTTTCTCAGTCAGTCAGTCAGTCAGCCAGTCAGTCAGTAATACCAACCACCCACTAAGTGAAGTAGGTCATGAAATGAAAACAATACCAAACTAAAAACACAAAGAACTAGCTACCTGTTTCAAATCAGTCATAAATTGTGTGGCCTTGACCCAGTGACAGCCTCTCTGATCCTGACTGTCCTCATTGTAACCTGAAGAAATGGAACTTTATAGTTCTGATAGGGAGAAAGACTCTACGGATATGAAAAATGCGTATGAAATCATAGCAAGAAAATGTGTCCGAGTGGGGAGTAGTACAGCTCCCTCGAAGAACCTCCAGCCCTGAAAGATGGGCTGGAATGAATGGCTTGACCAGATTTCTTTCTACAATTCCTGGACGCTGTGAATGATGAACAATTGTAAAGGAGTGTGGGGTTTGGCAGGAAGGCATCAGAAGGTCATTTCAAGAAGAGTGCTAAACACAAAGGACTAAAAATAAGAATGAGCCAAGTCACGCGCATGGGAAAGTTATTCTGGCTGGAGCAAAGAGTTCTAGGCAGAGTGAAAAGGAGTTGAAGATGCTTGACCTTGGAAAGAGTCAGTCTCATTTTTAAACAGTCTGTTGTTCACTGAATCTGCCAAATCCAATGCATGTTTTTTAAAAATAAATACTGACATATTATTTTATTATATTTTAATGTCTGATTCTATTCATGGAAACTTGCTAAAGTCATCTCATTGCTTATTTTGAAGAAAAATAATTGAAGTCTACTAACTGAATAAAGAAGGAGTTAATATTATTTAAGCACCTGTGATGCTCAGACCTTATCCCATTAGTCCCTAATTTATAGGTTAAGAAACTGAAGCTCAAAGCGAGTAAAGGAGTTGCCAGTTAAGTGCCCAAACCGTGATTTGGATCCAAGCTAGCCTGACTGTAGGGCCTCATGTTCTCCATCACAGTGTACTTGTAATTCAAAAAGAAAAACTCTTTGATTGAGCTATCCTTAATTAGCATTTATGTCCTGAACCAGCTGGCCACTTTCTTTGGCTCCAGCGGTGCCTGCCGAAGAAGCAGTGACCTTCAATTTTGACATAACCAAACACACTCTAAAAAAAAAATTGTTTGGCCTCTTTGAATAGAAGAGATTGCATATTGTTCTCTTTTCCCTGTGAAGTACCACCTAAAGTGATGCATCTTTTGAAAGCAAAGTTTACATTTCCATACTCGTGGTCCATGAGTGACAGGTCATTTTATCCTGGTCCCAACATAACGCAAGCACTTAGTAGACAATAAAGATCAAAATAACTCAGTTGTTGAGGCTTGCAGAAATTACTTAACTTAATGACTTGAGGAAAACAGAAGAAAAAATACAGAAGGACATTCCACACCATGATGGTGAAGCAGTTAGAGAAGACCAAAACCCAGATGTTTGGTTGTTTCATGAAAGTCAGTGGTGAATGAACTCCTAGTTTGTCAAACCAGGTAGGCTGATTCCAGAAGGAGTTTGTGGTTGGTGGGGGTATCCACTGAAGACCTGTTACAAACAGAACCGGTGTCCTGAGCACACATCATTCAGAATGGTATCTCTGCAAGTCTTTGTTATTCAATAACACTAAGAGCCAGTTGCAGGTGGGGCGGGCGGCACTTACTAAAGGCAGGCACCATGCTAAGCACTTTATACATACCTATCTTCCCTTAATTCTCAGATCCAAATTCAAGAAGTAAGTTCTATTATTAAATCCATTCTCCAGGTGAGAAAACTAAGGCTTAGAGAGGTGCTTTCTTATTTATCTCGTCAATTGTTTCACAACATTTTAGAATAGTATTTCTCACACTGTCTGCCTTGAGGGTTCAGTTTTCCCCCAATTTTCTATGGACAATACTTCTATAAAATAAGATAAAAATGAATTACTCAAAAAAAGAAATTTAAAAAGACAAAGACATGTAAAATGCAAGCCCCCAGTTGGTTATTATGAGAGTCAATATACTTACAATTACTCTACCAAATTGCTATAGAAGGGTCTAAACGCTTATTCTCAATTTCTGTACCTTTCGCATCAAAACACGTTAAGAAACACTTTGAAGACCAACGCGGTTTGCTGATCACGTTGTGAGTGGTACTGTAGTAGTACGTTCAAAAGCCACCATCAGAAGCCAGGTATGTGCGAAGTGTAGGACATCACACTTTCATTACTCTTAGGTAGAAGTATAACCTGTTCTTTTTTAGACTTGCAAGTATCAATCATCATTATTATTGCCTTTATTCTACTGTTTTTAGTTCTTCTCAAGTGATGTATATTTATTAAGATTAGCAGTGCAAATCCTTACAGGCTATTTCATTACGCACCCTATGAAGTTAACACCATGTGTTTTTATGGCATAAAACCTAATTTCTTCTTTAAATTATAAACCCATCAATCAGAGTTTATATACCTCTTCTGTTCTGAATCATACACAGAACACTACTGGCACAGGGTAAAGACTATTAATTGGCATTTACACATTTACTATTAACACATTTGACAAGGATAAAAAAGAAAGTAGTGTTTTCACAGGGACGATTTTGCTTGGGTGTTTGTTATAGTAAAGGGAGGCACGTGAACATGTTTGTTGAAGAAAGACTGAAGCCTCTTAAATTTTCTCCTCAGGCTCATCAGGGACTTGTGGATAATTTGCAGGCAATTTGTATCCCCTTTTCCTGCAGGACTAAACCTCAGATGTAATTTCTGCAGTTGTCAATCACTCTTCTTGTCCCACAGACCATTCTGCAAGAATATATCATGTTCTGAAGGTTTTCTCACATTTATAAATTCAGGAATTGAAAGAGACTATGCTGGTGAAGTAGAGGGTTTCTCCTGTAGAAAGAAGAATGAGAGGCAAGGAATCAAGTCTGTCCTTAATAAGCACTTCTTTCAACATAAGCTGGAGTTGGAAGTGCATGTCAGATGGAGATTAGCTCTAAGTCTCTTCATTTAAAAAATTATTCTCTTTTGCCATCCCACTGGGTTAGACTTTCAAAAGAGTAGGCAAGATGCCAGTCAGGATGTATAACACTTTCCTTCTCCATGATTGATAGAAGGAGAAGTTAGGGGGAGGAGTTCCTTCTGAAATAAATATGAAGATTGTTACAATAATAATAGGTACATTCATTTTGAGCAAATGAAAACATATTATCTAATGTGCTTATCTAATGTATTGCCATCAGAGAATCTATAACTGGCATTCTCATACCTACTTGACATATGGGGAAACTGAGATACAATATGGCTTAGAACTTCAACCAGTTTCTTTAGATTTCACTTTTAAATGTGAGGCTATAAAAATACATCTTTCTTTTTATACTTAATTTCTCTTTTCATGATCATCAAAGAAACATATGCTCCTTGTAGCCAACAACACAAGATCAGATACTATAAATTATCCTTAGTCCCATCATTTGGAAGCCACGATTGTAACCATGTTGGCATTATTTCTTCCAGTCATTTTTCTACAAAGTTTTTTCTTTCATAGATAAAAATCAAACTGTATATACAACTTGAGAACCGCTCTGTTCACTTTATGTTACAATTATGAGCCAAGGTATTCTTATCAACACTTGGCAGTTTTGACCTTAGTTTCCTATTAAGAGTAGAGCAGCAGGTTTCTGAAGTTAGAAGATGAACTCTCACAAGGCGAGTCCTTGAAGGAGGTCCTTGGCATAACCAACACAAGGCTGGGTGGTCCTTCAGTTCCAGCCATGAGCTGCTATTCCAACAATGTGGCAATGATGCAATGGACCCTCTGGAACCAGGCAGAGATTTCTGTGACTTGACTGATGGGCAGCATTTCCTGAGCATTCACAGAACTATGATTGAAATCATGTCAGTAAGCCTCCTACCATGTGGACATTCTGTCAGTCAACATGTTGACACAGGAGCCAGTGGGTAATTTTTTTAAAGATGGCTACTGGTTATATCTGAACATTCAGATTCATTACAGCCCTTGATGCAGGGAGCAAATTTTTGCATTGCCCAGAGGACAGTCACATTGGATGCCAATCTTCATGCCAGACGAGCTTGGGTTTTCATTTCACTTTCAAACAGCACTAAAAGGTTTAAGTTGGTACAGAGATGAGAAGGGATTAAAGGTAATGGTGTGTGCAGGGAGTAACAGAGGTGGGGTCTTAAGGTACAGTTAAGTACCTTAAGTACTTAACACATGTGCATACACACATACACACACACATATATATACACACACAATCTAGTTTTACAAAATAACACTGGAATTATTTGTATAAAACTTTCAAAAACATGATATAAATGCTCTTAAAATCCAAAGCCCAGTGTAACTCATTTATGCCAACTCCTCTTAGGAAAATATGGACATCGCCCAAAACTCATTCATTCATTTATCAGGTATTTACTGAGTGCTACCATGCACCAGGCACTCTTCTGGGCTATGTGTATAAGCAACATATAGGACCGACCAAGTCCCCACTCTCAAAGTTTATATTCCTCAATAAGATTTAATTTATCAAAAAAGTATTTCATGCTCCAATTTAAAAAAGGCTAAAGAGACATGGCAACTCAAAGCAATACCTGACAAGACTGGATCTTGTACTGGGATGTGGGAGGTGGGGGGAAGAAGTTCAAAAAAAGAACATTATTGGATGAACTCACAAAATTGGAACAGGAATGATAGATAATATTTTATTGATAGAAAACATATTTTTTAGTTATTATACAGAAATATGTTTAAATATATATATAAATGTATGCATAAACATATCCCAAATGACCCAGAAAAAATAAATCAAGGAAAGAGAGTAAATGACAAATCAAAATGGAATAAAATTCAGTAGTAGGTGAATCTAGATACAGGGTATATAGGCATTTTTGCTCTTCTCATTTTCTGCAATTTTTATTTTGTAATTCTTTGATAAATTTGAAATTATTTTTAAATAAAATATTTTTGAAAACCTATTTCACTTTGTAAAATGAATGCAAACACAAAGTCCTTAAATCATGTGGCAAGCTCCTGTCAGTCACGTATGATTTATAGACATTTGATTGACATGCTGATTTTCTTGGGACTTCAAAGATAGGATTATATTCCCTAATCATACCCACAGGATAACTGAGGCATAACTTTCAAAATCTCCATCTGCCACCCCACAACATGGACCATAGATGCTTTCCGTCTCATCTAAGAACCTAATGATTTCCTTTTATATCTATATGAAATCTATCTTAAATATATAAATATCCCAGTCACTGTGTAATTGTCATTCACACTCTCTGGGCTAATAAACACCCTAAAGATCTCAGCTATATGATAGACAGAGGAAATGCCACCAAACGATCCCTTTAGAAACATCTCTATCTTCCTTCTTCCCTTTCTCCTCAGGAGTCAGTTAGCTTTCCCAACCTTCTCCTACTCTTTCCACTATTCCCCTCACCGATGTTTACCCCGATAAAACTCCTGCATGTCAAATTCTGTCTTGCATCTGTTTCTCAGAGGACCTAGACTAACATGGCCCCTTATCTTCAGAAGCACCCACATAGAACTAGAGGTTACATCCTTGTCACCTTACTGCATTTGGGTGTTTCCCAAGCCTTCATCAGCAATACATTAGAAACGATCCCCCAAGAAGGCAGTCTAATCTAATATTTATGAGACTAGACTTTGAAGTCAAAAGGACTCAGGTGGAAGAATTAGTTCGATGATCTTAATATTTAATGGAATCAGATTTCTACCCTAGTGATATACATATTAGATAGTAATAGACA
This sequence comes from Halichoerus grypus, assembly GCF_964656455.1. Classification (NCBI taxonomy): domain Eukaryota; kingdom Metazoa; phylum Chordata; class Mammalia; order Carnivora; family Phocidae; genus Halichoerus; species Halichoerus grypus. The sequence goes on from NC_135719.1 coordinate 74,494,380, forward strand.
GACTTCTATTTTTTTTTTTTTTACAGGCTTCTCTTTTTTTTAGGTACCACACAGATTTTCTTCATTTCTAAAGACAGACAGCAAAGTAACTAGATGTAAACTTCCCTGGTTGCAATCAAAATCCTTATTTGCTTCCCCAAGGAGATGTAAATTTATACTCAGATGACCTGAATTAACTTTTAGCTATTTCTGCAATTCTTCAGACTTAAAATCACCAGTACTATCTTGGATTTCTTCATTTACACAGATGACTAATCCCTCTTTGGTTCTCTCTTGGAGACTAATGCTTATTTCAGTCTTGTCCAATGTATAATAACTCCTCTTGCCTGGATTTGGGAGTCCAGAGCCCTGTAGCCATTTGTGCACCACACATATCTTGAAATTCTGAAGGCATCTCAAACACAACTTTTTAAAAATGAAGCTCATTTTTTTAAAGATTTTATTTATTTATTTCACAGAGAGAGACCCAGTGAGAGAGGGAACACAAGCAGGGGGAGTGGGAGAGGGAGAAGCAGGCTTCCCGTGGAGCAGGGAGCCTGATGTGGGGCTCGATCCCAGGACCCTGAGATCATGACCTGAGCCGAAGGCAGACGCTTAACGACTGAGCCACCCAGGCGCCCCAAAATGAAGCTCATTTTTATGTTCTTTTAGGTATGCTTCCTTTCTTGGAAATTGCACTATCTACCACACATCCTTTCCATCCTTCCTTGGTGATAGCCAATCACCAAGTCCTTCCTATCACTCTGAAAAATATGCTACTGTCACTATATAGGTCCTTCCATTATCTTCTGAGGTAAAATTGTTATATAACCTATGTTTTGGTATACAACATTATAATTCAACATCTGCATGCTCTACAAAGTGGTCACCACTGAAGTGTGGTTGCCATCCATCACCATACAATCGACCCCCTTCACCCTTTTGCCCACCCCTCACCCCTCTTACCCTCTGGCAACCACCAATCTGTTCTCTGTTTCTATGAGTTCGTTTTTGTTTTGTCTTGTTTGTTCGCTTTTTAAAGATTCCACGTATGAGTGAAATCACGTGGTATTTGTCTTTCTCTATCTGATATATTTCACATAGCCTAATATCATTTAGGTCCATCCATGCTATCACAAATGGCAAGATTTCATTTTTTTTATGGCTGAGTAATATTCCATTATATATATACATATATATATATGTATATATATAAATCACATCTTCTTTATCCATTCATCTATCAATGGCATTTAGTTATTTCCATATCTTGGCTATGTAAATAACGCTGCAATGAACATAAGGGTGCATATATTTTTTTGAATCAGTGTTTTTACGTTCTTCAGATAAATAGCCATAGTGGAATAGATGGATCATAGGGTAGTTCTAATCTTAATCTTTTGAAGAATCTCCATACTGTTTTCCACACTGGCTGTACCAATTTACATTCCCACCAATAGCATACAAGGGTTCCCTTTCTCCACATCCTTTCCAACACTTGTTATTTCTTGGTGTGGTTGTTGTTATTGTTTTTGGTAACAGCCAGTCTAACTGGTGTGAGGTGATATCTCATTGTGGTTTTGATTTAGATTTTCTTAACAATTAGTGCTGTTGAACATTTTTTCATGTGCCTATTGGCCATCTGCATATTTTCTTTGGAAAAATGTCTATTCAGGTCCTATACCAATTTTTAAATTAGATCTTTTTTTGGTTATTATTGTTGAGTTGTATGAGTTCTTTATATATTTTGGATATTAATCCCTTGTCAGATATATGATCTACAAAAGTCTTCTCCCATTCACTCAGTTGCCTTTTTGTTTTGATAATAGTTTCTTTCACTATGCGGAAGCTTTTTAGTTTGATGTAATCCCATTTGTTTATTTTTGCTTTTGTTTCCCTTGCCTTTGGAGTCAAAGCCACAAAAATATCTCTAAGACCAAAGTCAAAGAGCTTACTGTCTCTGTTTTCTTCTAGGAATTTTATAGTTTCATGTCTAACATTCAAGTCTTTAATCCCATTTTGAGTTAATTTTTGTGTATGGTATAAGATAGTGGTCCAATTTTGTTCTTTCACATGTGGCTGTACAGTTTTCCCAGCATGGTTTTCCCAAAAACAAAGAGACAGTCTTTCCCCATTGTATGTTCTTGACTCCTTTGTCATAAATTATCCATATATGTGTAGGTTTAAATCTGGGCTCTCGGGGCGCCTGGGTGGCTCAGTTGGTTAAGCGACTGCCTTCGGCTCAGGTCATGATCCTGGAGTCCCTGGATCGAGTCCCGCATCGGGCTCCCTGCTCGGCAGGGAGTCTGCTTCTCCCTCTGACCCTCCCCCCTCTCATGTACTCGCTCTCTCTCATTCTCTCTCTCTCAAATAAAAATAAATAAAATCTTTAAAAAAAAAAAAAATCTGGGCTCTCGATTCTATTCCATTGATCTGTGTGTCTGTTGCTAATACCATACTGTTTTGATTACTATATCTTTGTAGTGTAGTTTGAAATCAGGGTACATGAAACCTCCAGCTTTGTTCTTCTTTCCCAAGGTTCCATACAAATTTTAGAATTATTTGTTTAGTTCTGTGAAAAATGCCATTGGAATTTTGATTGCGATTGCACTGAATCTGTAGGTTGCTTTGGATAGTATGGACATTTTAACATTATTAATTCTTTTAATCCATGAGTACTGAGTATCTTTCCATTTATATGTGTATTCTTCAATTTTTTTCATCAGTATCTTATAGTTTTCAGTATCTAGGTCTTTCAGCTCCTTGGTTAAATTTATTCCTAGGTATTTTATTCTCTTTGGTGCAATTGTAAATGGGATTATTTTCTTAATTTTTTTTTTCTTAATTTTTTAATGGAATCTTTCGGAGTTTCTATATATAGCATCATGTCATCTGCAAATAGTGACAGTTTTCATTTTTTCTTACCAATTTGGATGCTTCATATTCCTTTTTCTTGCCTAATTGTTTGGTTAGGACTTCCAGTACCATGTTGAATAAAAGTGGCAAGAGTGAGCATCCTCATCTTGTACTTGATCTCAGAGTAAAAACTTCCAACTTTTTACCATTGAAGATCATGTTAGCTGTGGTTTTGTCATACATGGACTTTATTATGTTTAGGTACATTCCCTCTGTACCCACTTTGTTGAGTGTTTTTATCATAAATGGATGTTGATTTTTGTCAAATGCTTTTTCTGCATCTATTGAGATGATCATATGATTTCTATCCTTCATTTGTTAATGTGCTGTATCATTGTAGATGTTGAATCATCCTTACATCCCTGAAATAAATACCACTTGACCATAATGTATGATCTTTTAATGTACTGTGGAATTTGGCTTGCTCATACTTTGTTGAGAATTTTTGCATAATGTTCATTCATGATATTGGCCTGTCATTTTCTTTTTCATGGTGTCCTTATCTGGTTTTGGTATGAGGAAATGTTGGCCTCATGAAATGAGTTTGGAAATGTTCCCTCCTCTTCAATTTTTTGGACAAGTTTGAGAAGGATAGATGTTAAATCTTTGAATGTTTGGTAAAATTCACCAGTGAAGCCATTTGGTCCTGGACTCCTTTCTTTCTTTATTCCACTAGTCTCCTAATGAAATTCCTGCAATAAGGTGTCTCTATTCCAGTTTTCCACACTGAAACCAAGGTGATTTAAAAAAAAAATACCAACACAAGTCTCTTTGAGATGTTCTTGCTTACTTTGCAGTTTTATTTCTTTCTTCTATCTCCTGATAAACTCTACATACATTCAAATTAATAGATCTCATTTATTAATTACATACTACATGCTAAACACCAGAAAGGGTCCTTTGCAGCCCTATAGGAGAGGTATTATCATTTCCGATAAATAACCTTTTTAATATCATAAGACTGACAAGGGACAGAGACAAGTCTTTTTGATTTCAAGGTTATCCTTTTAAAAATAAATGAGCAAGGGGTTAAAAAAGAGAGAGAGAGAGAGAGAGCAGCAAGCCAAGAATCAGACTCTTAAGTACAGGGAACAAACTAATGGTTACCAGAAGGGAGGTTGGTGAGGGGATGGTTGAAATAGGTGATGGGGATTAGGGAGGGCACTTGTAATGATAAGCACGGGGTGTTATATGGAAGTGTTGAATCACTATATTGTACACCTGAGACTAATATTATACTGAATGCTAATTAACTGGAATTAAAGTATTTTTTAAAACTGCTATATGATATATATATCAAAAAAGTACAGGTTTTTAGTCTACAGTTTGGACAAATATATACACCCCAATCGAAACATAGACTTCTTTCATCATCCCCAAATTACCCTTTAATTTAAAAAATGACCCATCATTTCCATACAGTGAAAACACATATTTTAAGTGCACAATTTTGAAGGCCATTGTTTTTGCTCTTTATCCTCCTTGCACCACATCTGCCTAGTTCTTTTATGTTAATATACAAGGGAATATGCATTTTCCTACGTTGAGATGTCCATACTCCTTCTGATAACATCTACTCTGATAACATTTTCTACATTTCAGTTTTAACATTATCCTGTTTCCGAAGCCTCTCTCATACCCAAACCCCCACCAGTAAACTTTTCTCTATTATCACCTAGTAATTGTTACTTGTAACTTTTTATTCATTTATCACTCCTGGTGAAGTCTAGAGTCTAGAAGTGTCCACAATCTCTTGTTTGTATTCTTTGCCGAGCATCTAATCTCTTGACAGGCACATAGTTAGTGTTCAAGACATATTTGTTGAATAAACAAGTTCATGATGCTAAACGCATAGGTTAGTGCCTTGTAAGTCATGTGTGAAGTTGAGATTTTATGCCAAGGCAACAAAGATCTGTTAGAGGTTTTACACAAAGGGAATGCCATGATTATCTGTGTTTTAGCAAGATAACTGACAGCAGTGTAAAGAGTATAAAACAGTAGTGAACAGAATAGTTATAGGGAGTTGAGTTGGGAAATCACTGCAGAAGTCCAAAAAAGAGAATATAAGGATATTGGTTAAATGAATGAAATTGGGAAAGCCCAGAGTTCAAAACCATTTCTGAGAAATACTCTCCAGACCTTAATGGGGGAAATAAAGAAGAGTCAAGATACTCCATGGTCTTTGGTTGAGTGAAAATAAATAGCTATGCCATTAATGGAAAAAGCTGTATAGGAAAACAGGACAATTGGGCAAATTAATCTTAAGGCACATAGGTATAACACAAATAGATAGGAAATGAAATGGAAATATTGGCCAAGATATCAGAAGAGCAGTCAGGGCCTAGAGATGCAGCAGTTGTGCTGGATAATTTCCATTTACTCCTCTAGATACACGCTCTAACTTTCTCTGTGTCCTAGAACCCTTACCTGTTTGGATTCCATGACTGCATTTTGGCTTCCAGTTGGGTTTAGACAATTAGAGGCACTAGCAAAAAATTTAAGGGCAGGAAGATAACGAGTCTGGAATTTTTACTGCGAGACTTCTGCCCTTTCACGTCAGCTGCATCCCTTTTCCAAAGGACACAGCTCTTGCTCAGTGACCCTCTTGAGGCAGCTACCGTATAGATTCCAGTAAGGACTCCCCCCAGTGCCCCCTTACCCTTGCAGGCCTGGGGGAATGAGCCCGGGGTACTAACCATTCCTTGCTGGTTTCCCTTGGGCCTTCCCATACCATGGTAAATAGTCTTATTAAAATTTCCTAAATTACTCCATTTGAGAGTGCCATATGTTTCCTGCTGGGACCCTAACTGACACGTACAAATGGTGCCTGAAGTCCTGGGAGACAAAATCACCGAAGGAAAGAAGATAGAGTTAGAAGAGTACATGTAGGAAACCAAAAATGAATTTAAATTCCTTACTCAAGACATTTGCAGAGAAATTAGTTCTAGAGACAGCAAGCAGAACAGAGCCAGGGAAGGAAAGGGTTTCAAGAAGGGGTCAACAGTTTCAGATGTGACAGGGGATTCTACCAGACCGAGAACGGAAGTAGACTTTTAGCATCCTTAGGCATCTTTCTTAGTACTTAGGATGCTATAGGTGACTTAAAAAAAAAAAAAAAAAAAGATTTATGTATTCATTTGAGAGAGAGAGTGAGAGTGAGTTTGTGAGCACAAGTGGGGGCGGGGAGTGGCAGAGGGAGAGATTCTCAAGCTGACTCCCTGCTGAGCACAGAGCCTGATGCAGGGCTCAACCCATGAGATCATGACCTGAGTTGAAATCACAAGTCTGACACTTAACTGACTAAGGCACCCAGGTGCCCTGTAGGATGCTGTATGTGACTTTTATGAAGAGTGGTTTTGGTACAATGGTGGGACTAGAGGCATGACTGTCATGTGTGGAGGTGAGGATGGGAGTTGAGAGAGAGGAAGTGTAAGTGTAGACTATTTATTCAGGAGTTTGGAGAAAGAGGAGAAGAGTAAGGTAGGGTAGTACTGTGATGGAGAAATAGTGTAGAAAGGTTTTTAAAGACGAAGAGGAAAAGTGCTTGCCTAAAGCCTATAGAGGAAAGTGAGGTTAAAGATCTAGGAAGGAATGGATGGACAAGTTCATGGAAGAGGAAAGATGAGAGGATGAGCTTTTCATAGAAGAGACCATCTTTCCCTCAAATGTCAATGAAGGATGTAAAAGTTATGTGAGCCCTCTATCTTGCCTCATAACCCCCTCTGCACATCACCAGCACACGGCTGCCACCATTACTTTGCAATTGTCTGTTTACCTTTTTATGTCTTCCTGTATAAACTGATACTCCAAGATGGGGTATGTGTCTTATTCTTCACTTTATCCTCAGTATTTTGTGTATAGGAGGCAATGATTTTTTTTGAAAAGTTGAAGATTTGCCAACATCTTAGGTTTAAAGGTCGTGTAGTCGAGGGATGTCCTAACAGATGGTTTTATTTTCTCTGTGAAACAAGAGGTTTAGTCTGGTTGAAATTGAGGAACATAAAGAAAGATAAAAAGCTGGAGGGAAAAGGCAACAGTTTAAAACTGCTGTAGTTGAGAATATTCTGATTTTTACTCAGCAAGTAAAATTTAGATACTAATTTGACTTGCCATGTCTCGCCTACAAAGAAGAAAATGAATTAATGAGCTGATACGAGAATTCTGGTCATGTTTATTTTTTTGACTATTAACTTTTGATTTGGTTAAGGTGAATAAGTTTCTCTGCGCCTTATCAATTTGGGGGAATTGTTAACGATTGCATTCTAGATTCTACAACCAGTCCCTGGGCCAGGGACACACTCCGAAGGAAGGTCCTGCTGCTCTGAAATCTTTCCTCAATAGCTGGTGGACTTCTTCTCAAAGCACTCCTCTCTGCTTGCAGCCCCATGGACATCACTTTATTTTGGGTCTTTATGCAGCATATACACTGTATGACAACGGGATCGATTTTCATATGCGGCCAATTCAGTCAGTCCTTGGTAGTGGTTATCTTATAAAATTGTTTTCTGTATTGCCAGTGGGGGGGATGGAATTTTAACATGGCTTCTCTCTGAATATATACATATATTCACAATATAAGCACAATTATTTCTTAACTGCTCCCAAATAGGATTTGAGGTGACTATTTTATTTTGTTTTACCTGTCTCCTTTTTTGTATGGGCAGAAATTAGACTTTTTTTCAGGGTATTTAAACTGCATCAAAGGAGAGGCAATGTAATATCATGATGAAGGGCAGAGATGCTGGATCCAGTTTAAACCATGCATCCATTCAGACCCTGGCTCTACCATTGAACAGCTGTATGTGCTTGGGCACATTACTTAAGTTCCCTGGACCCCAGTGTCTGCCTCCAAATTAAAAACTGAGATAATATTATCTACCTCCGAGATTATCATGATGATTAAAAGTTAGAATATGAAAAATATTTCAGCTAGTAATTGGAACACAGTTACATGCTAAAATTATTATTAAATCCATTAACTCTTACTATTTCTTTAAAATACATTGCTATAAAATGGCCTACCAAAATATCACTAGATTATTCTATGACTCAATGTACCCATTTCGTAATATAGGTAACATATAGAAGATATTTTGTCTGCTAGGTGCTATGCTAAAAACTTTATTATATAGGAATATTTAACAGAAGAAACTGAGGCTGAGGAAAATTATTAAGTCACCCAATATCAAACAGTTGTTTAAGTGAGATTAGAACCAGGGAGTTGGACTCCAAACTTATATACTTAATCACAAAACTACATTGTTTTTCCTCACACAAATATTTTCCTCATTGAGCAAAAATATCAGTCAGGGTATGATTAGGCTTAGTTAAAACTTACAAACAAACTAATGACATTCTTAGTAGAAACTACTAGAGAATAGTGACTGCTTTTCTCAGAGCTGTTATATTTTGTCTTTCTGAGGAATGTTAGTAAATTTTGTCAGCTTTATTTAATTTAGGATTCAGATGTTTGGAGAAATATTTCTCAGCTTTCACTTTAGAACACACTCAACTCCCTGAACCTTTGAAAGACCATTTACAAACCTGATCTTTTTTCCCCCTGTGGATGAAGAATATCTACTGATTTAATGTACATGAATTAATTTTTAAAAGTAGAAATTTACAAGATGGTCATAAACACTTCCTCCAGGTGGAAATTTTCAACTCAGGAAGACACTAGATTTAGAAAATTTAAACAGCAATTAGTTTGCTCATGCAAAGAAGGGGAAAAAAATCCTTGATGTTCTCATTTCCCTGTATCTCTAATGTACTTACCTTTAAAAGAAATTCATTGTCTCATAAATCATGTTGCATGTCACAAATTATCTCACTTTGAATCCATTGCATGTTATGAAGAAGGAGCCGTAGTATCTTTTTTCACTGTGTAAAGGACAAGTTCTCTCTCTCTCCCTTCCCCCCTTCCCCCCAGTCTTTGTCCCTCCCTCTCCCTCTCTCTCTCTCCCTCCCTCTGTCCCTCTTCTCAATCTACCTCCCATTCTCTCTCTCTCCATATATATATATGTTGTATATATATGTGTATATATATATATTATATATATGTGTGTGTGTGTGTATATATATATATATATGTATATATAAGCGTTTGTAAATAATTTTCCTGGTTTCTAGCTAATATTTTACTCTAGACAGTGGCAAAATATCCACAGCAATGTTAATTGTTTGTAGTTTCTGATACACAAGTTCGATTATAACTGGTTTTCTAATCATAAGCTTTACTCTTTTAAACATTTCCTACTATGATATAAGAATTTTGAAATAGAATATGTCTCACAAATTCAAAATCAGGTCTGTTTTCCTCCCTTAAGCACTGGGAATTCAGGCTATTATTTCTAAGGCTACAGATGAGTTGGGGAGCTGGGAGTGGGGAAACACTGAAATGGAAGAAAGATACGAACTTTGGGTATAGCTAGACCTGGGTTTGAGTTCTGGCCCCACCACTTATTACCTACCAATTTATGCAAAAATTATGTATTTTATCTCTTAGACTCTCAGTTTCCTCTGTATTTAATGGGGACATTAATATTTACCTCTTTCACTGATGTGAGGGACAAATGCAAGAATGTATTCTAATGTGTCTAGTACTGTTTTTTTTTTGTTTTTTAAAGATTTTATTTATTTATTTGACAGAGAGCAATCACAAGCAGGCAGACAGGCAGGCAGGCAGGCAGAGGGAGAGAGAGAAGCAGGCTCCCCGCTGAGCAAGGAGCCCCGACGTGGGGCTCGATCCTAGGATGCAGGGATCATGACCTGAGCTAAAGGCAGACGCTTAACCAACTGAGCCACCCAGGTGCCCCATAATGTGTCCAGTACTGTTAATAACACATGTTAGGTGCCCAATAATGTCAGTTCTGATCTTTTGGCCAACACTAGTTCCACAAATGTAATTATGGAGAGCTAACTGTGGTGGTGGTAGTGTTTGAAGAGATGAGAGAGAGAATATAGTCTTGCCATGTGCCTAAACACTCAAAAGAGTTTGAAACGTGAAGGGAATGGACTTGATCCTAATTGGAAGCGGTGTGATATAATGGTATGGGGGGAGGTTTTTAAATTAGAGAAGTAAGTATGAATTTCATCTCTCTATTCAATTAAAAGTGTGATTTAAGTCATTATTAATTTATAGGAACTTTTGCTTTCTCATCTGTAAAAAGTAGATAATAATACATACCTCTAGGTCTTAAGATGAGAATTAAATGAGGGGAAGTTTCTTAACACAGTGCCCGGAAAAGACATGAATCCTAACTTCTTACCCGGAGGAGCAGTAACATCTGTTTCATTGGGGGCTGGGAGGTTGAGGGGATGATTTCTATGCCATGTACATGGAACCAAGAGCAAAAGAGTAGGGTGAGGAAGCTATGGATGCTACTTTTCTCCTTGTTTACTACAATCACCAAGTAGGCATTGCCTGTTTTCATGGCCTGGCATTATGAATCTCATTTTAATTGGACCATATTGGTAGGTTAGGGCAGATTAGGATTGATAGTCTAATTTCTATGGTTAAGACAGACGACGGACTATTATGCTATTTCTCCAAAAATAATAGCTACTAATTCATGGCTCCTCACTTTGCTCTAAGTTCTTTACCCAAGGATTAGCTAATCACCTTTGAAACCTTTCAAAGAAATTGGAGGCCTGAGGAGTTCAAACCACATGTTCAAGATTACACAGTTTATAAATGGCAGAACCAGAAGACACAGATCTGGCTGAGATCTCCCCTTCCTACCCCATCTGGTTTTTTCCACTTTCTCACCTGGTCTTTGATTTCCCACTCCATCAACCCCAGCTGGATGAGGTCCCTTCTGACTGTAAACCTTCATAGCACTTTGTTTTCACCTTTCACATGGCTCATATACTTTTCTTTCTTTTTTTTTTTTTTAAAGATTTTTTATTTATTTATTTGACAGAGAGAGACACAGCGAGAGAGGGAACACAAGCAGGGGGGGTGGGAGAGGGAGGAGCCGGCTTCCCGCCGAGCAGGGAGTCTAATGCGGGGCTGGATCCCAGGACCCTGGGATCATGACCTGAGCCGAAGGCAGACGCTTAATGACTGAGCCACCCAGGTGCCCCGGCTCATATACTTTTCTATTAGTTATTAAAGTCATTTGAGTTCTTGTGTCATTTTCCCAAATCAATAATAAACTCCTTGAGAGGAGGGACACTGTTACATACTGTTGTATCAATCAAGTCTTTTTTTTTTTTTTAGCTTTTTACAACATGGAAATTTAATTATCTCACAAAACAAGTCTAGATGTAAATAGTACCAGAGTGTAGCAATTTAACAATTTCATGAAAGGCCCAAACTCTTTCTATTTTCTCTCTATCATATTTAGTGTATTAGACTTTTAGTTTATCACCTGTCAGTTGCAAGATGGCTATCACAGACCCAGGCATTTGGTTATTGTTCAAAGTAAGAAGAGCGGGAAAGGGCAGCACAACTGAGCTGTCTACTCAGGCCTGTCCCCTGTGAGACAAGAAAACCCTCCCAGGAGCTCCCTGATTAACTTCCTTTATATTCCATCCCAGTACTTGGGGCCCTTTGTAGGTCTTCAAGCGTAGAAACACTACCATGGCTCTAAATTTCCCCAAATGCAGTGATTGATGACTTAAGAATGTAAAAGCTTATTTTGAGCCTTAATGAGAGTTCTGTGTGACGGTAGGTAGAGGACCAGAAAGCTAAGGGCATACATGCATACGGCACAGCTGTTGAAGATCCCTTCCAAGAAGCCGTGCCCATTTCCATACACCAACTCTATAGCACCTGAAATTTAAAGTCACAAATTGCAAGATGGTGTAGATCTTTAGGATTGCTTGCAATTAGTCAAGCTCTCAAATGTTACTGAATACCAAGGGTCTACTTGAACCTCTTTTGTGATGAACAAGGTGGATTGTGTGTTTCCTACTGAATTATTACCCCTTACATTCTTGAGAGAGAGCTTTGTTGACAGCTGACTTGTAGACCCAAGCATATGTTTAGTTATAGTTCCCTCAGGTGCCAACAATAGGTAAAATAAACTTTAAAGATGTTTCAGGTGAATAGCATTTCACCCTGTACCTTGGTACAAATTGTGAGTCAATTATTTATGAGCAGAACCCAATTTGTTCAAACCTCATTGACCTTTAATACAGTTATGACATGTGTCTTGACTTGATTCTTCCCTCTATTGATTTGGTCTGGAAAAGTAAAACAAGAGGTGAAATGGCCCCTCAGGGTAAGTTAAAATTGTAGGTTACGGCCATGTTAAATTGCTTTAGTATACTTTGTGTCCTTTAGAGTCAGAAAATGAAGCAATAAAGTAAGTTGATGTAAGTAATTCTTGTTTTTAAAAGGACCTTGAAGTGCTTTTAACAATATCATGGATTTGATAAGATCTGCTTTAGACTTCTTAATTTAAAATGAACATAAAGATGGTAAAGCCGAAAGAATGTTGAAATACTAGTGTTGTGCTAACAGCTTTGAAACTGAATTCGTGGGAGAGGACCGATAGGAATTCTTCACTATTGTCTGCCGTACTTGGGGAAAATTAAAGCAGCAGTTTAATTTAACTGCTAGGAATTTCCTGGGGGGCATATCCAGGTGTACAAAATATTTAGGAGGGTTTCAAAAGTTTTTGCTCATTACTTATGTGTTATCAAGTTCAGACAGTGTTTAAAACTCAGGCAATTTTCAAGTTTGAAATGTTCATTTTTGTGACAGGCAAACCTATTAAATCTGAGTGTTCACAGCTTTTTCCTCTCTCTTACCCCTTCCCATATTTGTCTGTAATTATTGTGTATTGACGGGCTAAGTGGAGGGCTGGAGAAGACAGAAAGAAAACATTAATTCTCATAGAAAAGGAGATCGAGCATCATTAGTTGGAGAAAAGAATACACTGTTTGGGGAGTAAAAATGGAGAAAAAGGACAAGAACCAGCAAGGGAATGTGAGCCGGTTTGGGACAGAACACTGATGTTTAGAGAGAGGGAAGAGAGGAGTTGAGTAGGGTTCATACGGAGAGAAATAAAGCTGATTTCAAAATGTGTTATGATGTATGATGAATGGTGTGTTTTGAGATAATAGATATTTGTTTAAATTGTTCTTTCAAGGTAAGAACAAGCTGGTTTGGCTTTATACTGTCCCTATTATTATCCTTGAAGTTGTCATTTCTTGCATTTCTTTCTTACATACCAATAATAACCGTTCTATTGATTGATGACCTGTAAGGGGAGTATGTAACCAAAACGAAGACGGACACCTGGGTGGCTCAGTCGGTTGGGCATCTGCCTTCGGTTCGGGTCATGATCCTGGAGTCCCGGGGTCGAGTCCCACGCTGGGCTCCCTGCTCAGAGGAGAGTCTGCTTCTCCCTCTGACCCTCCCTTTCTCGTGTTTTCTCTCTCTCATGCTCTCTCTCTCAAATAAATGAATAAAATCTTTAAAAAAAAAAAAAAAAAAAAAAGGAAGACATCCCAAGCTGGATGAGAGGAAACTGGAAGGGGAACATGGAGTAGTTTTAGAGCACACAAACACTGGACCAGAATCGGAGGCTTTTGAGATAACAGGCCAATTTGGGGGAGAAGTTTGTCATTCCTAGGACCTCAGAAACCGCTTAAACGTTGCTTTTGGGTTTCAGTTTATGCTTCTGTGAATTTGATTCGAGAGCTCCGTTTGCACCACTAATAACCGAGAGGCTAGTTTAAGCCTTCCGAGAGCTCTGTATAACATGATGTACTAATTTAGAAATTCCATGCTCTGGACATTATCGGTCCACCATACAGCTCAAGAGCCTCTGTGTGAGGTGGCCAGAATTAAGGACCGTGAGGAGCCATGCATGAACTGGCAACTCTCATTTTAGAACTGGGGATGAGGTCACAAGTTCGAACCAAGAAATCTTGGTTCAAACTTGGTTGGACCAAAATTCTTTTGGTCAAGAACTCCAAACGCCATTGTTGTCATAAAAAAAATAGCACAACATGTGGGAGAGAGTGGGTACCACTTGTGAGTTAGTCTTTCCAGCTCCCTACTCTAAAGAATCATTCAATGGGATCCACTTCAGCTCTGTTGATCGGGCTCTGTCTTCTTTCTGTGTCTGCCAACCATCTCTGTGCAAACACACAGAAAACATTTCTGAAGTGCTGGTGATATGAATGCTCTGTACTAGATGCAATGGTGTCTACTCTCAAAGTTCATCCTCTAGTCAGTGATAAGCATAAGACCACTAAGTGTGGTTTCTAACAATAATTTTCGGATTGCCGCAACTCTTTGGAGCTTTACACATGTTATCTGAGTTGTTTTAATAATAATCCTGCAAGACTGGCTATGTGTATACGTCTGTTGCTGTTATTTCGATTACAAAAACAGAAAATTTAGATTCGTGGAAGTGCAGAAACTTGTCTACATTGTTTGGCTAAAGCTTATGACCTACATCTTCTGGTTTCAAATCTCTTGTCCTTTAAAATGGAATAGCACTGAATTGAAATGACTGAAAATTGATGTAGTTTTAAAAAGTGCAGGAATAATTTTGGATATAGTTGTTAAGGAGTTAATCGGAGTGGGGCATGGATTCTTAAAAATAGGGCATTTATTATAGGTTCTAAAGAGGGACAAAGATTTAGAAAAAAAGTATTTGTAGAAAGTAGAAAGAAATGAACAGTTATAAATTGATGGCATATTCAAGATACATTTGTATGTATATTTACAATTTAAAAAGGTATATTAGAGCTATTAGAGCTAACATTTAGTGAGTACGTACTATATACCAGATACCTGATATTTATTATCTTGTTTAATTTTCAAACATCCCCGAGAGATAAGATTTATTATTTGACTCGATTTTATAGTTAAGGCAATGGATGTCAAAGAGGTTTAAGCCTAACTCAAGATCGGAGGTAGCAGAACTAGGACTCAGATGGCCTGGTTTCCCTGATACCACTTTGCAGAGCCATGGGGTCCAGAGAGGGACTGCATTGTGGATAAGATAGGTGTTGAAGATAGTAAGGGGCCCTGCTTCGCATGGGAGGCCACCCTGTGGCAAGAAGGGTTTCCGGGAGGGTTTAGTACTATTTGGTAAGCGGCCCTTAGTATAACTCTCACTAGATTTCCTTTTGTCATTATCAGACTCAATAGGACTCAACTGGGCTCATTAGGTACCCTAGCTCCTTTAAATGCCCCTTCAAAAGATCCCCCCCCAGAGGTAACTTTGTTTCTCACTGTCTGTTCTTCTCTAGCCCCACCGGAAAGCCTCTCCACAAACCAGGATACAAAATGATTGGCTCTTTATTGTTGACTTCTTGGTCCCCAAGCCCCCCTTACTCAGAATCCTATTGCACATGGCTAAAAAGTACTGCTCATTCCTTAGATCTTGTGTTTCTGTTAATAATGACTTCCAATGACTTCTTTGTTAGATGTTAACTTAAAAAAAAAAACAAAAAACCAACCCTTCCCTCTTAGCCAGTTTTCCCCACAAGGTCTATTATCTCTCTTATGCTCAAGCCATGTTATATCTTTTAGCTGGTCAACCAAGACAGCATCCATTTTGTTCTAATATTATGTTTCTCCCTTGTTCAGTCTCAAAAAATTCTTAACCAAGGCTTCCCTGAAGGTTTCAAATAAATCCTTCCTCCTGTTGTCATGTCCTGGTTCTGCCTTTAAAAATAAAAAAACAAAACAAAACAAAACAAAACAAAAAAAAACAAAGACAAAACCCCCCAAATAAACCAGTCCAAACCAACCAACCAACCAAAAAACCCCGTTCCAAGTCCATCTTTCAGGTTTGTCCTGATTTATTAGTATCCCATTTTTCCAACGCAGCAAGAAAATTCCCAGCCCAAACTTCCTAATTTCCTTTTTGTTGTTTTTATTAATAAGTATCCATTTTAAAGGATAGTTATCACCTCCATTGGATTGTAAATCTCCTTGAGGGCAGGAGACTGTCTAACCACTAATAGGTACCCACACATTTATTAGTGAGCAGTGCTACCTCTAGGGGGTCAATAAATACTTGTTGACTCACTGACTCTATAAATATAAATGGCAAAATAATCAGACATTCCGCTAGCACCTAATTTGCTCCCTGTAGGTAAGTTTGTCTCTTTGGTAGCATTGATTCTTTCAGGCCACCAGGGTTCCATTTAGTGAATTACAACTGCCTTGTGCTAACTGGTACCCTGGTGGCCTGAATGAGTTTAAGAGTCTCCCCAAATGAAGGACATCTCCCCTGAGAGTGACTCTGAATCTTGTTGAATACCTAACCCAACCTTTATTTTCTTCCACAGCATTTTCCCTTTGAGACAAAGATTCCTTTGCCTTTGGGCCTTTTAGCCATTTTACACATCAGAAACTCTCAAGTCATAAACAAATAAAAATGCACTTCGTGTACCTTTTCTTGCTGTTTTACATTTTTTAAAGGAAAGTATTGCCGAATTACAGTGAATGCTGAGCAGGAAATTCACTATTTTCCTTGTAGCGTTTTTTTGTAAGGGAACCGCTTTCTGACAGATCCAGTCGTCGACAGTGCCCTCCTACTGTTTGACTCACATTCAGAATTCATTTCTATGTGCACCACAGTACAAAAATTTTGCAAAACATTAGAGGAACATGCAGAATATTCCCTAGCTGTTTCTTCCTCCAGCCCAGGCTCCCAAAGCTTTTCTGTTTTGTGCAGAGTTCTCTACCAAACAATGATCCTTTCTGCAATTTTAGGAAACCTACAACTGGATAAAGTTA
The DNA here is from genome assembly GCF_964656455.1 of Halichoerus grypus. NCBI lineage: Eukaryota > Metazoa > Chordata > Mammalia > Carnivora > Phocidae > Halichoerus > Halichoerus grypus. The sequence continues at coordinate 74,510,992 of NC_135719.1, forward strand.
ATGGAAGAATAGATACATCCCAGCAGGGAATGCCTGTCTTGGATCCTGAGGAATCTGGTCTCTTTTGTTAGGCAGTGAGCTAAAAATTGGAAGTAGGTCCTTAAGAAGTGCTTTGACTCTCAAAACACCGTATTTCTGGGGCTACAATTTATCATTCACTACAGTGCCATGTTCTTTAATTGACACTATTCTCCCATTAAAATTGTGTTCTCCCCTGTGTTCTCACTGTACCTACACACACACACACACACACACACACACAATCATGCACGTCTGTGCCCTGTGTATATAACACCAGTGATCACTTTTGTTATAGATGGCTATTAATATTTTTAACTTTTCCTCCACTAATTTCAGAGAGTAGAGTTTGAGTCTTATTTATCTTTATGTCTTTCTCCCCTAACTCCAAGCCTGGAACCAAGTTATTGCTCAATAAATGGTAATGATAATATTGGTTCGGTGGAGACATCATTAGGAAATAAATTTTAATTTACAGAAGTTTATTCAAGTTTCCATCACGATTGTGGTATTATGGCTTGCAATTTTGGCACTCCTAAGGGGAGTATATATAGATTAGTTGGCAATTTACAATTATTCTCTCTTTATGTGCAGTGTTAGCTAATCAATTGCATATTAAAATAAAGGGTTTGTATGAATCGTCTGGTTTAAAGTATTTCTGTGTTGCAAAGATCAGCACCATATAAACACACCAACATCATTTTTAGCAGCATTTTAAGCAAAAAGCCTGAAGGAAGACTTTACTTCATAAGGCGATGTATAAATGAAAGCATCGAACCAGAGCTCCTAAAACCCTTGCCCTTTGCCTTTTTGGCCTTAATCATCTCCTAGGGATTTGACATGTATGAAGATGGTGTGTCTTCATAGCGTGTCTGAAGAGGTTCATATAGTTTTTTTTTTTTAGAATATACTACTAAAAGGCAAGTGGTGTGTTAACTAAGTACAAAGAAAATTATATATTTCTGATACTAATCACTTACATGACAATGTGCTTTTGGTCACAAGCACATGACAAGAAAATGCCGATGGCCCAGTATAACTTTCACTTCTGCTGCAAAAAGCACCACAGTGAAGGAGCGTCAGTGGTACAATTTTCATTTTTACAAAAATCACAGACTTAAATGTGCAACGTCGTGGCCATTTTGTCTGAATTAAAGTGCTCTTTCTAAATTTTTCTGTTGTTCTTTGTTCTAATTTCCATCTCTAGATTTTCTCTTCTGTGCATGTTAAATTTGGGCATGAAAAAAGAACCCCAAATCCAAAATAATAGATGGAGGATGGGAAAACATGGGATGATTATTGCAAGACTGCATCATATATTATATAAAGACAGAGTCTCAGCAATTTATTTGGCCGTGTCAGGGCGCTTGCTTAGGGAGCTAGAGATCTAGGTTTTCATTCTATCAACAGCTCTTGCTGTCAATTAATTAGAATATATATTCCTATTAATTCAGGGCTGTGCAATGCCTTCTTTATGTACACTGCAAGCACTTCCATGAAACTGCATCTGTCCTCAGTTATACCATGCAGCGCTCCTGCCCGGAAATCCAGTGTTTCTTTCCCAATCTACATATTGTGTGCTTGCCAAGCTGTACAGATGCTTTTTGGATTGGAAATATTGCTGCTTTTCATAATATTTTTAAATGTTGAGAATATAGATTTTAACTTGATCTCTTTACAAACACTGGTAAGTAAAATCCATTTAACAGATCAGGAAATTAGGTCACCTATGATCTGGCTATAGCATGCAAACCATAAAGATGGTTAAGTATCTTTCAACAATGGATTTTTGCCAATTCGTACAGCTCTCTCACGGAAATTAAGGCCCCATATCCACTTCTGAAATAATCTGGACAGTTTGAAAATAGAAGTGCTAAACTCCTTACCTTCATCCTCAAATCTGCATTTCCTTATGGAGTTCTGTACCTCGGCTAATGGCATTTCAATATACCCTGTTGCCTCAGTTAGGACTCTTAAAGTCATCCTTGACTTATGTCCCTTATTTTCCACGTCCAATTGATCATCAGACCTGTCAATTCTCCCTCAGAAGTGTCCTCTGGCTAAAGTCCCTTTTTATCATCCTCATGGCCACTTGCTTAGACCCTCATCATTTTTGTTTGGAGTATTCATAAAGCTCCTATCTGATCTCCCCTGCATCTGTCTTCCTCCCCTCGAGTCCATTCTTCACCTAGACATCAGAATGATCTTCCTGAAAACAATTCTCATCAAGTTATTTCTCTCCTTAAAGACCTCAGCTGGAGTCCACTTGTTCATAGGATGAGTGCTAAACTCCTATAGCTGGATCTATAAGGCTTTTGGCAATTAAGCATCAACTTCTCCTGTTACAGTTCTTGGCATTTTCTGCATGGATTCTCATCTCTGGCTCCATTCCTAGACACTCATATCAAACTCATATATTAACTAATTATATTAATTTATGCCATTGCACATGTTTTCCTATAGCCTAGGATGCTTCTTTTCTTCTTCACCTCTTGCCAAACTGATACTGTTTAAGACCATGCAAATATCATCTCCTCTTGAAGTCTTTCCTGACGCTGGCAAAATTGCTCTTACCCTGTTCTAGACTTTCTTGTCATGCCAATAATACTCCTATTACAACATTTATTGCTTTGTATTTTAATGACCTGCTAACAGGTCTGGTTGTAAACTCTTTGGCGAGAAGGCTCTTTCTATGCCTGACTCCTATTTGAATTTGCCAAGGAAAGGATGTTTAATAAATGCTGCATGAATGAATGAATGAATGATCCATATTGATCTTTTCTCCATACTATAGTGCTTTGTAACCAAACCAAATGATATTTTTACTATAAGTGCTTGTACTATAACATACATGATATATGCTTTCCTAGAAAAATTCGATCTTCCATAAAAACAAAACAAATGCACACAATAAAAAGGGCTCACTGGGCAGACCGCTCAAAACCTCATGCAATTTGTAATCAGAGCATAATAAAAACCGTATTTGGTATCTGAGCTAAGTTGGATCTCCCTGGCATGCAGTCTTCCTTAGTGCGGCTGGGTATGGCCACAGTAGATATCAATAACAAACAGTAATAACAGAGTGGAGATGCTGATAATATTCTGATTAATTAGGGAGGAGTTGCTAAGATAATGAACATAGATGGAAATGGAGTCTGAGCCAATGGGGTGGTTGCTAAGGTGGGCACTGAGACATGGCAACCTGCAACAAGCTAAGAGTTTCCTCAGGCTGGGGGAGCACCTCTTTGGGGAGGGAGCCTAGACTGCAAGCCCTCGTTTTTAATTTTCTAGAATTATATACTGCAGCCTTAGAAAGGGTTGCTGTGACCAATGCAATAGCCATGCTGGGAAACGTTTCCTTTCTTGCAGAAACTTACAACTCTCCTTTTGCTATGTTTTGGTTCCCCTTGTCGACCAAAATGTACGTATTGAAACAAGGTGACTTCCACGTTACGCGAGCATCCTCCTGCTTATCAATTATATTCCCCTGTTGACCAATTACATGTGAGCTAAATCATGTTCTAACTAGGGTCATTCCGGCAAAGCAGACAGTATTCATATATTTGCATTGTTTAATTATCTAATGCCTATTATCTCACTTTTCCAATGAAATGCTATAGAGAATTCTTTGAAGATAGAGACTGTATGTAATACTGAGAGAATCTGAAAAATTTTTTTTTTTTTGGTTTTTGACATAAATTTCTTTGAGTAGCAGATGCTGCTTTTGCCAGCCATTCGTTTGTTTCCTCTCAAATCGATTCTCTGCTCTGCCCCTCTCTGATGTGTGTTGCAGCGACCTACATTTCTCAACTTCTCTTCCCAAATGGCTTCTGCATAGTTTTGGCCAATGGTAGGCACAGGCGGAGGGCTAGTGGGCAATGGGAGAGAAGCCATGCTGTTCTCCTCCTAGTTCTTTGCCTTGAGCTTCCATTTCTGGCACTGGCTCTCTTCCTTCTGTGGCTCAAGCTCCTGTGGGATTGTCTCTCCCTCCATGGTCCCTGTTCCCACCAGGCAATTCTCAGCTGGGATTCTAGCCCCCACTAGACAGCTCTGGCTTTTGAGCTCTAGGAATAACACCTCCTTCCCTTGATCCTTAGAGTTGGCAGAGGCTTCCTGCTGTTGCAAATTTCTGGGTTGCTTCATTATCCCCTGTCTGGATCCTCCTAGCTCTTGCATCACCACATTTCCATTTCCCTGTAAATGATCTAAAGTGTGTTTCCCTAACTGGACTCTGATATGCTGTTAAAAAGCGCTGTAAGATCAGATGTGCTACAGGTGCCCATTGCTCAGCTTGTTAGATAAAATAAAAATCACCTTGACTTTATCCACCCTGTGAGAAGACAATGGTTAACTATAGCCCTACTATGTCACTGGGAATGTTAAATGAGGTCTTGTGAAAAATTCCTGAAATATTAAGAAATCCCCCCAAGTCTTTTCCAGCACCTTGATCACACACTTGAACTCTGACATTCCTATCATCTACAGCACAGTCTGTCGAGCCACCTGTTGATGGTATTTGAGGACACAGCCCTGGTGACTGTACCCAAGATTATGGCATCTCATCCCCCCAGGTTTCTTTTCAGTAGACAATTAACAGGGTAAGGGTTTTGAATGTCCTGAAAATCCCAAAATTCTCTTGCCTTTATTCCCAAGCAATTCATAAGAAACAACAACACAAACTTCAGCTAAACCTGAAATCCAGCAAGTTCCAAACCCTTTGAGGACTGCCGAAATAAAAAGGACCACCCCAGTGCGGGGGTGGGGGTGGGGGATGAACTGGCTCATTAAGTACACACTACAAAACCTGATGTTAGTATCTCCCGAAAAACATAACCATTGATGTTTTCAGGAGACTAGGAGAATGGGATGTTCATACCCCCACCTAACATGTGTTACTGCGACTCATCCAACTTTTATTGACAAAAAGGGTACAGAAGCTGTAATCACGCAGGCTGACTAAGGAAAGAATAATGCAGCTCTTTTGAGTCAGGATTAAGTTGTGTTGGTTGATGGGTTTGGAAAAACAATATTATACTTGGCTTCTAGATAAATACTGCAGAGACCTCTTGTAAATCTTCCAGTAATTTTTTGTAATCCTTCACAAGTAGTAAAATCATTGCTGTGAGGCGGATAGGAGAGGAATCCACAAATAAGACATCTGTTATTGTTATATCAATGATGATATATGCCCAACTCTGAAATAACAACATTTAACAAGAAATGGAACCTTATCCAAAATGAGATCTCATTCACTTCCATGACTTCATTTGCTACATTAATAAGAGTAAACTGAAGTTTATAATTGGGTGATCTTATCTATTAGCATTAGTAATATATCACAGGTATAGGGCTTTATATTTTAGATTAATAGAATTCAAAATGTTGGAAAGTTCTATGCTAACACATAGCACGCATGGACAGGTGAGGATCGTGATATATCGAATACACAGAAAAAAGGAGCTCTTTGCTTTTTGTGCTATATTTTGCTGTGCATATTTGTATCTTTGCACCTCCCCCAAGTTTTCAGTTTTCTTACAAGTGTAAGATATTTTTACAACAATCTATTAGAACAACAGTGAAAGAATGTTGAGGTTTGTAATGCTTTCATGAGACATGTAATATTATGAGTCTTAATATTTAAAATGAGTATTTAGAAAAATAATATATTACTTGAAACTAATACATTTTTCTAACATACAGGTGAAAAATTAAATCTAAGCTCTAAAGGTTATGTCACCATATGTTTGGAGAATTTTTAAGAACCCCCAAAGTAGAACTTTGGCAGTAGAATAGGCAATTATTTGCCAACACCAGACTTATGTGCAAATCAAAAGAATCTTAAACAGAATCTTTTTAAATGCCTTCAAATGATACCCAGGAATCTCTTGTTTTTACTTTTATTTCCATTGTCTTGGTTTGACTTCTGTACTTCATGTCCTATTAAGACAATCATTGACTCATTTTTGAATCTGGAAGGTAGCAACCCTACACATCCCCCAATTGCCCTTTCAGCATGGTGCTCTACAATGCACACGGAAGAAAAGACCTTGCTCTGCCCTCCTGCAGATTTCCAGCTCAAACTGTGTTTAATCCTTTTCCAGCCTTTGCTGAAACTGGTGACTAAGCCAAAGTTAGAATGTTGTGTGAATCTGCTTAGAAAGGAGGTGTTAGAGCCAAGTAGGAAACATCTAGGCCTCTCCACATTTGCCACCACTGACTAGAGCAGACTTTTGGAAGCTCCTTCTTTCTTGGGCTTTCATGATGGCCTTTTACCCTGGCTCTTCTACTTTTTTTGGCCTGACCTTTCTTCTCAGTGTACTTTATTAACTGTCATTCCTCTCCCCCATCCTTATATGTAGGGGCTTCTAGGTTTCTGTCTCTGGTCATTTTCCAGACCTTTATCATTTCATCTACATACTTTATTTGAGCTGTATTGAGGTATAATTGACACATAGGAATTGTGGTGAGAACACTTAAGATCTACCACCTTAGCAAATTTCTAGTATACAATATAATATTGTTAACTGTAGTAACAACCCTCTACATCAGATCTCCACAATGTATTCATCTTGCGTAACTGAAACACTGTCCCCTTTGACCAGTATTTTCCCGTTTCCCTCTCCCCCCATCTACCATCCTTGATAATCCACAGTCAATTACTGAAGAGCGTGGCAGGTTTCGTGAGCTCTACTTAAGACCTGCACCATATTTCTAAAGCAGACTACATTAGAGCATTATGCCATGGAGAAGAAGTAATATTGTCTCTCTATGAACTCTATGAACTCATAAAGAACATCCAGGCCTGCTTTTCAAACTGCAAGTTGGAGAAGTGTGTTCTCTTTTTAATGTGTGTATGTGTTTCTTAATTAATATTAAACAATAATTAGCTTGAATTTTTTTTTGAAAAAAGGTATTTAGCCATTATTGAGAAACCTCAGGGCATACATGACATGAAGCTATCTAACCATTACTCAATAGATAAATTACCAGCCTTTACCTTAGCCAGTCCTGTTAGGCCTATATATGTGTATGAACTGAGGACTTCCATCTTTAAGCTCAGTCCTCCTCAATCCTTGGGCTTAAATCTTAAGAACTGGAAGAAACATTAAAGGATTATGCCTCATCAGGAAGTGTGATCTAGAATTAGTCCTGCTTCTGTAAGATATCTAAGACCTGCTGTTGTAAGATTAGTTCTGGTGCTCATATATCCCCTAAAATGAAGGCTTCCCCTCATCTTTCTGTGTATATTCAGTGAGTATAAACAGATATCTTCTTGGGTGTTCAGATAAGCATTTCAAGATCTGCTAGGCAGTGGCTTTCTGCCTTAGATCCCAGACCACTGACAGAGATACCTTGCTTACCTCTGCCAGCCACCTTTCCCAGGGACTAGACCTTGTCTATGGTATCTCTAGCTCCTAGACAGGTCCTGATATTTAAATAGATTGAAACCCAAAAACATGGCACTATCACCCACTGAGTTTGAGAATCACAAAAGTCTGGACACTCCAGCTGCTGCCCTCACCAACCACCACCGATGAACCCTATGGATGCAGATGCTAATTTGCACTGCTGGTACTTCCCTCAGTGGCCCGCTCTACTGTTGGGTCAACTTCCCATTTTCAGTATCAACTTACTCTTGCCTTTTGTCCACCACCCACTGAAGTCTGAATATGCTCCATAGACCAAGCTATAAAAATTTGACAACTTTCACTAGTTTCAACAGGTTAGGTCAGCCTAAATGAGACAAAATCATGGATTATTAGAAGGAGATCTGATGATTTTATTATTATCCTCTCAAAAATAATGTTGATTGAACATCTAAAAGGTACTATTTCATTAAATATGAGGAGATAGAGAACTATAAGACTTTGTTTCTGTCTTGAAAATGTTGACATTCTAATTGGATAGACACTCATATTTGTGCACATGCACACACACGCACGTACTACACAAGGCCGTATAAATGCCAAATGAATCAAACCAACCAGAAGAGCTCAGATAGGAGAGAGAGGACTCTGGTGTGGGCTGGCCAGGGAAGGTGTTATGTAAGGAGACAGAACTCAGAGTATTAAAGAAAGGAGCAGAGACTGATGTGTAGGAGAAAAGGAAAAGAATAGCAAAAGTTGGAGGAACACCTGAAGGCATGCCAACATCATTGGAATTGAGAATTTAGGATGGAAATCATGAGGAAAAGATTTCTTACTTTTTAATCAGTCTCAGTTGGGGGGATAGAGCTTTCCCAAGGTGATCGAAAAATTGGGAAGAGCTTTCTGGTCTCCAAGCTTTTGGGAGTAACATGCCATATTAGTGGCAGCCATTGGTAGGAGAAAGAAGTAGCTCTGCTAATGGCACTAAAAGGAACCCCAGAAGGGATGCTTTCAATTTAGCTCATAATTCTGTAAAGGCAAAGACTGGCCCTTTCCCGCTGCCACTCAAACCCCCAGGCTTGTTACCTCAGGGAAGCTTCTTTTTTCCCAATGAGGCTATCCTTGTATATTGCAATTGCATTTTGTGCATGGTTTACAGAAATGTTGGGGGAATGGGAAAAGGAATTTGTCTTGGGTATGGTATCTGTGCTTTCCCTAATGAAGGAAAACCTTGATTCAGATTGCTTTACTCAGTATTAAGAGTACTGGGAAGCAGTTGTGGAAATCATGCAGAACAGAAACTCTGGAACTGTAGTGTGATGCACAGTGCTTAGTGAGGTAGATAACACGCGGAGAACTAATAGTTGTGTACCCTCCCATCTGGATTCTATGCCTTTTTTCCCACCTTCCTATTCATCACTCCTTCCTCAGCTGCTCAAGACGCTGTTATAGTGTCTCATTCATGTCTGCCCTTCCAAAAGAGTCCTCTAAGTCAAAATTTCCCCTGCCCACCACCCTATCAACAACTCTTCTAGTCTTAATGATGCCACAAATATATGGCATTTGTTGAGTGCTTAATCGGTACCTGGCACATACAGTATTTCATGTAATGATTGCCCTCTCCTAGAGATTGATCAATGATTAAAATATGAATGTAAAGGGACTAGTCCAACTTCTCTGATCCTCTGTTTCCTCATTTATAGAACAGGGATAAATACTTACCTTATAGGTCCATTTTTAAGATCACAGATGAGGAAACTGAGTCACACACAGTGAAAATGTGCCAAACCAGGGTTCCAACTCATGGTATCTGACAAAAGCTTGTGCTTATCTCATTCTGCTGAGCTACAGCATGAGAACTTCAAGCCCTTGGGGAGGGGAAAGGGCCACGAGACTTTCTTAGTCCCTAGGGTTGCCAGATACAAGGCAGGGCACCAGGTAGATCGGAATTTCAGGTAAACAACAAATAATTATTAGTACCAGTACATGCTAAATATTGCATGGGATATGCTTATACTTCATTATTCATTGTTTTCTTGAAGTTCTAATTGAGCTAAACTTTACTTGGATGTTTTGTATTTTTTCCCCTAAATCTGGTGATCCTACTAGTACTCTATAAATCACAACATATAGACAACTGCTGAAGTGTAAGGAATGTGGTCCTTGAGGCGAAAAGGAAGTAAACTTTTATTACCAAGCCATTGCCTGTCAGAACTGGAAAGGAGCGTAAAGGTCACCCAGTCATTTCACCAAAGAGTAAACGGAAGATCAGGGTGGGGAAATGACTTGCACAAAATCATAGTGCCTATGAAGAGACCAGACTTGAAGTCAGGCTTCCATTGTCCTTGTTTAATCCTTCATCCACCACACTTAGGGCTGTCAAAAAGTTTAGAATCACCCTGAGGTTTGCTGGTGAAGGAAACAAGGCTGTTTTATGCATTGCAGGGACTTAATAAATATTTTGTCCAAACTGATAATTTAATCTTGATCTGGTACTTGTGACATGCTCTACATAGCATAGGGACATTACTAAGGCTTGTTGATACACGTCATACACATATGCAATAGTATTGTCACAAACACACACACATATTCATTCTTAGGACTTGAGAGAATATGTGAATATCTCCCAAGTGGATTTTCAGATGCCCTTGGTAATTATGACACTAAATCAAGTCAACCAATTTTTTATATTCCTGAAATCTACATTAGCTAGTGGAGAAACTAGGGCATCATAACATCTAAATTAGGGGAAAGAAGGAACTTCAGGGCTAGGTTATTAAAAACAGTTTCCATTAACCGCACATGGCTATTGAGCACATGAAAAGTGACTAGTTCTTTTTTTTTAAAGATATTTTATTTATACATTTGAGAGAGACAGAGCAAGCAAGAGCATGAGCAGAGGAAAGGGTAGAGGGAGACGGAGAAGCAGACTCTCCGCTGAGTGGGGAGCCTGATGCGGGGCTTGATCCCAGGACCCTAAGATCATGACCTGAGCCAAAAGCAGATGCTTAATTGACTGAGCCACCCAGGTGCCCCAAAAGGTGACTAGTTCTAACTGAGATGGGCTATAAGTATAAATTACATACTATATTTCAAATAAAGTATAAAAAATGTAAAATATAAAAACAATTTTTTATGTTAGTTTGCATTTTTAAACATTTTTGATATATTGGGTTAAATCAAATATATTATTAAAATAAGTTTCACGTGTTCTTTTTATTTTACTCTTTCTACTATGCTTACTGGAAATTTTTAAATTATGTGAGTGCATTAGATTACATTTCTATTGGATAGCACTTGTTCCAGAGGATTCACTGTTTGTGTAAATGAAAAAAACCTCAAAGATTAGGATCTCCACACACACATCTTACCATCTTTTGATGATAGTATTTAACTCATTTATTTGCTTCATTGAAGATTTATGAAATTGTTTTGGAAAGTGCAAACCATTATGGAAATATAAAATATCTTTATAGTCATTATTTTTCTTAAAAAAGAAAATAGCTGGCTATTGGATTTTCTGTCCCAAAGTCAGCAAACACTTACTGAGCTCAGGCTGCTTACTTCTTTGGGGCAAGTCACATAGGCTTAGTTCAATTAAATGCCTCTGTTTCCTCACCTACAACAAGAGATCTCTGAAGGGGGAGGCCTATTCTCAGCACCCATGGGGTACAGGACTGTCAGGACAATGAATAATGTGGTCCCATTGTTGCTGACAGATGGGAATCATTCACTTCTTAGTGTATGTTTTTTGAAACGCTTTTGAGTTCACGCCCCCATTGCGGCTGTTGCCATGGTCATATGCTTTACGGTGTTAGCCCCTTGCCCCTTCCTCTGCCTTCCCGGGGAAGAAAGAGACTTGCTGCAAATTTCACAATTGTAAAAATATTTTACTAGTCAGTGCCTTTGTAATCTCTTCTTGTATTTCCCATTAAACTTGGGTAATTCGTAGATACAGATAATAAAAGCTATCAGATAGAGGGGAGGCACAATCTGATTTCACTTCATTAGAAAGTGCCCTAAGAAAGCCTCCTGCATTGGGAGCTGCATGCTCAAGTCTTCCCTTGTTCTGGTGATTGTAAGTCTTAAGCTCTTGCTTTTGGCACGGAGGCTCTTTCGCATTTTTGGTTAGTGGCAAAAGCCAAAATGTCTCCTTGTGATGTCAACTTATGCCTGGTAGAAGAAAAGATGAATATTTTGGAGGATTTTTTAATTTTATTTTATCTTATTTTTTGCCATTTCAACCTCATCTTTGTTAGTGCATCTGCACTCCACCTGACCTTTCTTGGTTCTGTTTTTAATTCTCCTCATATACCAGCTTTTAGTGGAGACTGTGTGCTTTAAGTAACGAAGGTCAAATTTCTGAGCCCTTGTATGCTCACCCAATGATTTCTAGCCCTCTTTAATCCTTCCCTACACCAACTGTTGCAGTAATGAGGGGCAAGGGGTGGCTGAGGATTGAGGTCATGAGCTTTCAGTTTGTAGTTATATATTTCTCTGGTGCTTACGTAGAACAGCTCTTCTTAGTTTCCTGGAGGTGGCTAAAAAAAAAAAAAAAAGAAAGGAGAAAAGGAAAGAAATCACTGAATCCCGTTACAATGCATTGATATTGTTTGTGTGGGTCTTTTCCTGCTGCACTGTGCATCTTTGTTAGTAAAAGGAAGGAGAAGCTCTTGTAAGTCATATAAAGGAATGCAACCCGTCTGAGTGTATACAAGGAATGCTGTCACTTGGCCATCCAGAAGAAGCCATGGTCTCTTGCCCAGAAGGGTTGAAGTACAAGAGGAATTTCCCTACTGACAAAAGAATCACTGAGCCTCCTGTTCTCCTTAAAGGCATTTCTTCTGCCTATCACTTCTCAGGATGTTCATGTCATTAAAAAAACACCCTATCTTAAATCTCTGCAAGTATGTATAAAGACAGAATTCTAAAGATATTGATTTACTAATCCAGACTTGTTAAACCTATTTGTAATTATTCTACAGCTTTTATTGTAAAATAGAACAGATTTAAACTATAAGCATGTTAGAGTCAGTCCTAAAACTCTTAATGGAAACTAGATGTTGAATTACAGACTTTGTATAAAGCTGTTATTATAGTTTCAGATTATAATACTGAAGACTGCTGTTTCTGATGAAATGCCATGAAGGGATTTTTGACATTATTCATGAGACACTATAATAAACATTTTCCCTCCTGGGGTAGACAAATGGTAGAAAGACAGAAAGAAAAAAAACCCTTCACTTATTTGTTCCTCTGTTTGTTTCTTCATTCTTATTCATATGCATTCAACAAATATTTATTGAGCACCTACTATATGCCAGGTACCCTGTTAGACATTGGAGGTGCTCTCTCTACTGACAGCTTCGTATCGGTACACATTGTTGAATAATTATTTAAACAACTGAGGCACTCTTTTCATGTTTAATTATTAGGTTTTTTTTTTTTTCTAATCCCTCCTTGCCATGTGATAAGCACTCTACTTGGTTTCATGGGCACATTGGTCTCAGTCCCAAACTTGAAGGAGCTTACATGTTATGAGGGGGTTCTGAGACAGACACGGAGATCCATGATACAAGAGCACATGTAGCAAATAAACTGTAATGGAGATACAGTGATCGCTAGGATGACTTTCAGCAGGAAAGGTACCTTGTGGGATAACCGGGGAAATCACCAGAAGAAATGACATTTTAGATAGACTTTGAGGGATCCTAACAGGTAGAGAGCAGTAGAGAACGACGAAGAGATTCTAGGAAGAGAGACTATCAAAAAGACATCACCACGTCTGAGCAGTGCCTATGGTGTAGGAAACCACGTTGTGAGATGTAAAACCCCATAGATGATGAGCCTTGAGTGCAAGGCCTAAAGATTTGGACTGCACTCTCTAGGCATTATCAGGGATAATGTGATGAACTGGTGAGTCTCCACTCTTGGACGTCTTGAATCCCTCAAGCTCTGGAGATCTTGGGGTGTTTGAGAAGTGGCAAAGAGAAAAGTAGGCTTGCATCAGAAAATATGATCCAAGGCTTCATACCTGCTCTGCTTTTCGTTTACCCACCTTTTTTTCGTGCCAAGTCCTTTTCCATGCTATTACGACTCTGAGTTTTATAAAATAGTGTCAGAATCCTATTAAAGCATTTGTGTTAACGAGTGAATGATAGCAGAACATCATTCTTTTAAAACTCTTCCCAAAGCAAACACTTGTGCTTGCCTTGTACCAAAGCCTGCGTCATTGCATTACTACTGAGAGGTAATCTTCAGCCATGTCGGGCACGAGTCTGAAACTCTTAGGATTCTCTAGGGTAGGGGGTGCAAACAAGTCAGTGTTCCTGTGAGCGGGATTCTGTGAGGACAATAAGTGCCTCCTACGGCTGTGTTATGAGAATAGACCTCCCCCAAATTGCTGGCCGTGACACATAACAGGAGGAAATAAAAATAGTAAGGTAGAAGCAGAGAGCAGATGTCAAAGAGAGAAAACGTCAGTCCCACTCGGTGTGATAACTTTCTGAGAAAATCTCTTCCAGATCATGTTCCAAAGAACTATCAGATGAAGATGTTTGGGAAATTATTGTGTGTGCATGTGGCAGGGGAGGGAGTATTTAATGACACATTACAGTTCTAAATATTCTACTTGTATGTATATTAATTTCAAAAAGTTACATATAATACATAAATACATTCTTATAAAAATTCAATTGTGTAGTGTATTGACTAACAAGTAGAGGTCCTCTTTCCTGCCCTGAGACTCTCTTGCTACCCCCTTGTCTACTCTCCTCAGAGGTCACCATTGCTATTGGTTTTTGGATTCTTCCAGATCTTTTCTATGTGCTTACACACACAGGCGCATGCACACGCACACACACATCTACAAACTCTTTTATCTTGTACGCCATGTATAGTATATGGCGTCCCACAGCTTGCTTTTTGAAAACATTCCATATGGTATATATGAATTTACTTTGTTCTTTTTAATTGCTACATAGGACTACAGAATATGGATTCCTATAGTTATTAACCATTCCTTTCTTGATGAGCATTTAGGATGTTTCCATTTTCTTTATAAACAATGCTTTAATAACCATTCTTACTAACTCTGTTTTTGTGCATGTGTGAGAGTATTTCCTCAAGGTAGAGATCTAGAGGTAGACTTGCTGGGTCAAAGAGTACTCATATAAAAGAAGACAGCAGGGGCGCCTGGGTGGCTCAGTCGTTAAGCGTCTGCCTTCGGCTCAGGTCATGGTCCCAGGGTCCTGGGATCGAGCCCCACATCGGGCTCCCTGCTCGGCGGGAAGCCTGCTTCTCCCTCTCCCACTCCCACTGCTTGTGTTCCCTCTCTCGCTGTGTCTCTCTCTGTCAAATAAATAAAATCTTTAAAAAAAAAAAAAAAAGACAGCAATAGGATATTTCCAATGTGTTTAGTAAGATTAAAAAAAAAAAAAAAATCTTCATTCTTTGGCAAAGGTCTGAATCCAGTTGAAATCCTAAATCCAGATGCGTATCAAAATCATCCCCAAAGTTCTTGGTTTGTTTCACATAATACTCTAGAAGCAAAATAATACTGTTTGTGATGAGCTATGCCAATCCCATGTATTTAGATTTATATGTTGCCACTATATTTGTCAGTGCTGAGCACTGAAGAGGGCTTTACAAGGCACAGTGTACCTTTACCAGGTAAAATCCCCATGGACTTGGTAAAGTAGGTGTGGACTTCAAAGCCATATAAGACATTTGTCTTTGGTAGTATAGATTTTTCTGAGCTCAAGTCAAGTGCTGGAAAAGCTTGAAATGAAGCCCTTATTTGAATGTCCAATATTTCTCTCTGGCATAGTTGTCAACAATGATATTTTACATTCTCTCTTTCTCAAATGGTCCAAACACAGTGCATTAAAATAGGCATATAAATATGAGGAAAATCAGATATTTACACAAAGTTCATTTTTTTTTTTTTTTTTAACGCTCACAGAGTAAATTATACGGACTGCCCAATGTGCCTTAAAGCGTGAATTTCCATACAATAGGTTATCGGGTCTTTAAACAAGCTGCCTCCAGTGTTGGGCCGAAGTAAGCCAAAAGGCCTGACCGAGTTTTGGGATTAACCCGATGGAAATATTCTCCAGAACCCAGCTTGAGTGGAATGTCTCCCTGTTCTGTTGGTCAGTGGCCATTATGATATGGGCATGGGAAAGAGGGTTGGGCATTTGGGCCATGCAGGTGGAAACAATTAAGATTCAAAATGGATTTTGAAAACTGATTTGCTTTTCTCTTTATTTGCCACATAAAAAGTAGTTCTAGGTTCCTAAAATCTCTCAACCACTCATTAAGTCAATGCATTTGTAGAACACTCCATGTTTTATTGCTTATGATTTAAAATCAACCTTACATAACATATGGAATATGTATATATATACATATATAAACACACATATATGGTCAAATCTGTGTTTCACATCAAACATCTACTGTATGTTTCACTAGGGAGACAAGACCCATGTGTTTTGCAGAAGCTTTTAAAGCTGTTTCATTTATTTTATTAGCCTTTAATGAATGTAATTAGAACCCAAGTAATTAAATGCAATTGTGCTCAGTATGTTCCTGTTGTAAATTGCCCTAAACAATGTGCATCGTGTGAACAAATTTGTGGGATTAATCGAGGATAGATAATGTTTTTGGATAGTATTTCACACTAAACGGCAGCAGAGAGAAACAAAGAAGCTGGCGCAGTGTCATTAATCTTAGTCAACTGGCAGCTCTGGTGTAATTTGCATGACTTAGGCAGTGACACAGGATGAGCCTTGCTTGGGATGGGTGTTAGATCACTATGATACGTATGTATTTATTCCCCTTTAGTCTCCTGATTTATAAGCAGAAAGAAGTTTGCATGTGGAAACGGATAAAAACAGCAGTGCTAATGGAAGTTGTAGATTACCCGAATTATTACTGGCAATATACATATTCTTTTGTTTTCATATCGAGTATTTCTGTTTTATGGTTGTTAAAAAGACATCTGCGAATCCCTGTCAAGATGGGAAAAAAAAAAAAAAAGAAAAGAAAAGCAAATATATTGTGGCTGGGTTAGTTAGGTAGACATTGGTCCTTGCATGATACCAGCGGAAGAAGTTTGGCTTCTTTTTTCTCCTTTCAGATCTAATATATATTGATTCATTGCTTTAGGAACCTCTCCCTTTGGGGAGAGGCACTTTGGAATTGCATTATAGAAAACCTTCAAACTCCACTTATGAAAATATCATTTGGAAATAAGCGCTTGGGAACATGGATAGCGAATGCAAATGCTTTCTTTTTCCATCGTAAAATGTAGACTGCAACTCTGAATTACAGAAACAATTAGATGAGACATTCTAAGAAAAGCACACAAATTGAGCTTCAAATGTCATAACAGATGACAAATAAAAGGTAAGTGAATTTGGGGAGTTTTGAAGCGAAATGACCATGCCCTCATGACCTAACAGACATGCTAATCTCGGCTTGCACAAGTGTATCTGACATTTATGAGCACTTGGCTTAGGCTGTTGTGTTCTTTCTCTTCTGACGGAGAGGAAGTTGCTCTCAAAGTTACCTGTAACGTAGCCAAATAATTTTGAGGGCAGGACATAAAGCTATATTATCTTTGTAATGCAGGGATTACACACAAAGCTATATTTAAATATTTGTGAGGAAGAACTACGCACACAGAAAGAGATATGTGAACTCTAAAGTAAGAGAAGAATATTCATTAATCAAAGAACTACATTTCACAATACATTTTGCGTTGAACTTTGTATAGTCTTTTCTTCTGCACACAACTGCTTTATTTTGATTTCAATTTCTCTCAATTTTCCAAAAATTATATAGTGCATCCTTCTGAGTTCAATTAAAAAATACACTTTAGTGAGTTTTACCCTCAGTAAATAAAGATTTATTTTACTTTAGTAAATATACAGATTTGAATAAAACTTCCCAAAGCACAGAAACTTAGTCTCTCTCCCTCTGTCTCTCTCCCTCTGTCTCTCTCCCTCTGTCTCTCTCCCTCTGTCTCTCTCCCTCTGTCTCTCTCCCTCTGTCTCTCTCCCTCTGTCTCTCTCCCTCTGTCTCTCTCCCTCTGTCTCTCTCCCTCTGTCTCTCTTAAATCTATACAGGCACTGTGGTGTACGCGTGTGTGTGTGTGTGTGCGTGTGTGTGTGAAAGTATCTCATTTTATGTTCTTATTTCAGAAACATTTAAACAACAAAAATAATTAACAATTCATGAGCATAGCTGACTCCTATTAATATGCTGTTGACCTCACACCCCTTTTCAACAGTTAAAGACCTAGGACAGCAGTATCTATTATGAAGTCAGGCTTATTGATACAGTATTAAAATGAGTCATATTTAATATAGTGCCTAGAAATGATTGTGTTAATGCAAAAACTAGCATGGCAGCATAGCTATAGTTAAGATGATGCAGGACCTTGTAAACTTTTAATATACAAATCACTTGGAATGAGAAGAAACACAAAAACAGTTTAATGTTGATGTCATGTGTATGGTTCCAGAATGATTGGATATTAGGATGAGGTGGAGGAAAATGTTTTCTATGTAGTTAACTCTTTTTTTTTTTTTTTAAGATTTTATTTATTTGACAGAGAGAGACACAGCGAGAGAGGGAACACAAGCAGGGGGAGTGGGAGAGGGAGAAGCAGGCTTCCCGCCGAGCAGGGAGCCCGATGCGGGGCTCGATCCCAGGACCCTGGGATCATGACCTGATCCGAAGGCAGACGCTTAACGACTGAGCCACCCAGGCGCCCCTATGTAGTTAACTCTTTTTTCCACAAATGTTATAGTCACTTGAGGACCATTTGATTTAACAGATCCAAAGGTGGTCTTTCCAACCCTGGCAGAAATCTTTTTCTAAAAAGGATGTAAATGGGTAACTCCTGAGCTGGGCATCATCACTGATCATCATGTGATTCAGTCAATGTGTTGCCTGAGTGATCACCACTATTTCTATGTACTCTCTTGTCCAAGTCAAAAATACACGTGTGGCAGAAGTAATTTGTCCAGAGTACTCAGAGAGAAGAATTTCAATTCAGTTGCGCAGAGCAAATGAAAGTAATTTACTGAAAGTCTTTGCCTGGTATTATTTTGGTATGCGGTCCAAGACATGATTAGAGGCACCTATACTTGCCAGATACACCATTAATTGCTATGTCAAGTCTTCAATGAAATCATGATTGATGCTGCAAGGTTGCTGGATCTGACTTCCCTCAGAGAATTCAGTATCTTTTTGAACATATTACGACATTCAACTTTACAATTTATACAGCTTTGTATCTATTATCGACTTAAATATTATTCACAGATTGTTGTATCTTTACAACCTATGAGATGCTTCTAAAATTAAACCCAAAGGCTTACACATAGACACTTAGAAGGAAAAAGTTATTTTAAAAAATCTGGGTTGCATCTACACTAAGACTCTTGGTATAGAGACAGAAATTTGATACAATTAAAGCTATTGAAGTATCTGTACTATAAAATTCCTGTTAAGACACTGAGAAAAAGAGATAGGCCCGTAAGAGTTCATGCATTATAAACACGTAGGTTTGGTTGGCAAAAGAGATCACATTTTAAAAAGAAATATAGAAAATAATTGCTCTGAAATCCATATAAAATTTTGTTTTGAATTCTAATTTTTATAACTGGTGTTCTCTATAACTCAAACTTTATGTATCTTAATGTTCCTATCTACAAAATGGATAAAAAATTACTTCAAAAGAATTTAGAAACATACATATGAGAAAGGAAATACATTTCTAGAGGTCAAGTTTCAATGGAAAAGTAGTAGTCTTCGTTAATGATCCTTGAGTGGAAACTCTTCAAGCACCCTGCTGGCTGATGTATGGTGGAAAGTACTCTGCACTGTGTCCAAGACTGGGGTTCAAATATTAGCTTTGTTGCATATAAGATATGTGATCTTAGGCAATCTATTTTTATGTTCTTATCCTTCACAAAGGAATGATATGAACTGACTCTAAGCCAGTTTTTGTACAGAGCTCCTTAGCTGGACTCAGAGCCTAAGATTGAGATGCTATACATGCTGGAGGTAGATTACTTCTCCCTCAACATGCCTATTGCATCAAGACCTTGAACTGAGCACTCTGTTAACAAGGGTAGGCTCTCTGTCGTGATAAGCAGAGATAAGCATGAATCTATGGAAGTTTATCAGCCTTGGGTAGGTGTTCAGGGTAGCTCTTCTCCACATGATCATTCAGGGACCAAGGTTCCTTTTACCTTGTGGCTCTGTCATCTCCAAGGTCCTTATTACCATCTGAAACTGACTGGCAGAAAGGGAAATAGAATGAAGGATCACATTGGAGGGGAGGTTGTTATAGGCCAAGCCTCAATGTGACACATATCACTTCTACTCAAATTCTGCTGGCGAGAATTTCATCATGGGACCAGATTCTAACTTCAAGAGGGGCTGTGAAATGTTGTCTATGTACCTGAAGAAAAATAAAATGGATATTAATGGTTAGCAGTGGTCCCTGCAGCAAGCAATATCCCTTTTCCTACATGTCTACATACCTGCATTTATAAATTTATGTAGAGTTGGAACAGTCCTCTGAATGAAAAAGGATCTTGGATCTTTTGTTCTCAATCCCCAACTAAGCTTTAAGATTATTAAGAATGCATTTAATGAACTGTGGAGGCTCAGATCAAGACTGTATTCCAGGACGAAAATGCACTCTCTCAGAGAAAACGTTTGTGAGGAATTCAGATCCAGAAGCCAGAAGATCTTGCGGTGGACTCCATATTACAGGTCTTAACTGGAACACCTCCTTCCATTTCTACCTATTCAGCCCTTGTCCTAAGGCAAGGTCATGGCACCAGTTGGCTGGGTCTGGGTAGGTTTTGGCATCAGGCGTAAACTGTCTAGATTTAGTTACCCTATGGACCTCTTGATGTAAAGTGTGTGGGAAACGGGCTCAGGGGTCTTGTAATTAGCAGTATTAATGTGCATTAGCATCATTTGAAACCACACACCAGTAAGTGTTGAGTACACATGTTAACCTCATTAACCATTAAGTAACTGAGAAAATATAAACATTTAACAGATTATTTGCAATACTGGTCTTTTAGTGACATAAGATTTCCAAAATATGATTAAGTAATATGCTCTGGACAAGAAGAATTAGTACTCATTAAATAATCTTTAAGCACTCTTCAAGTTCTGTAGTTTTTTGATGTAAGACTCTTAGGAATTTACAGTGAGATTTGAGAGTTCGGAGGCAGTACTAGGCAGGAGCATCATCAAAGTTGCATCCCAGGACAGTCCTGTGTCAGGTGGAGTGAAGACAAATTGGGTGGAGATGGGGGTAGTGGTGGTAGACAGGAGGGTAGCCCAGTGGTGCTGGCCAGAGGCAGAAACAACAAATCAGAGTCCCTTCAGTTTGGATTTCTGGTAGGAGATTTGCACAGAGAAGTGAGAGCAAAGATAGGATTAAGCAAACAAGGCAGGTCATGGTATTAGTAGCACCAGGGAGAGCTCCTGTGGTTTTTGTAATCCTTGGAAGACAGGAAACAAGGACTTTCCATTTATCTGTGGTCTTCTCCTGGTAGATCCACCGTCACACAAACCATTTAGTTGTTTAAGCGCCCAGGTCAGTTAAGTAAGTTCCTGATCGAAGAGGAAGAAGACTGCATTTTCATGAAGTCAGGAATGCTTATGACCTGTTTGAAATCAAGGCCGTATCATTTCCATGGACTTGAGCTTAGATGGCATTCGGATGTCGATGAGCTCTGTGAGAAATGATTGCTGTGTTTTCTTTGCCCCAATATCTTCCTGGATCATGACCAGAAATCCCAGCAACATAAACATCGACAAACATTGCTTTCTCTTTTCCTCCTTTTGTGTTCTCTGGAGGAAGTGGGCTGCCAGGGCCCCAAAGATGCTAACTGGAGACAGGATCAGAGGCTTACAGGTTTCATTGCCTTAAATGAAGGCAAATTTAGAACATATTTCCCTAGGAGGAGAGGGATTTTCATTTGGTTTCAGTTCCAGCTGATGCAGAGAAAACTTATTTGACCTATAGTTCAGTATAATGATTCTTTCCTATAATGTTTCTGTGCTGAGTTTCTTACCACCAATGGGGGGCAGCAGTGACAGAGGAACCCACCTCCCTTCCTTCCAGCCTCTAGAAAATAAGCAGTTCCCTTTGTGGCTCTCGTTGGGGGTGGGGAGGGTGGGCATTTGCCCCCACCTTGATTTTCCTGGCATTCAGGGGGGTGGATTTTTCTCCCACCTCCTCCCATCTGTATGGGAGAGGCAGTAAAAGAGACAACCCCCAATAATTGTGAGGCAGCCATTGCTAACCGGGGGATGGTCTAGGGAGTTCCTATTTGCGGGTCTAACTAAAGTTTTACAGACTGTGGGCCTGCCTTTCACATCAGACTAGAGCACTGTTGTTAGTTTAATAAAATATTTTAGCGGCTTGAAGAAGTAAGTTTTGTTATTTGGGTGAGGGAGGTGATTCCTTTGAGTTGGTTCTTCCCACATGTGCAGAAGCTTGTCAGTAATAGAAGGCTACTTGACAGCCAGCAGTCCTTCTTCCTTGCAACTTTTTTTCTGGACTTGTATAACACACATTCCTGATTTTCCTCTTACCATGCAGGACATTCCACCTTGGATTTTATTTCAAGCATATGCTCTTCTTCCGGGGCCATTAGATTTTGAAATTTCTCAAAACAGACTCTAACATTACCCTATTTTTTAAATTCCTTTCTGATCTTATCCACTACCCCCCACCCCAGCCATGGCACCAAATGTCTCTTATATTTTTATCTCTAGCTCAGACCTCCTTTCTGGGTTCAATATCTATATATCAAACGGTCTACTCTGCTTTTCTAAGCAGATGTATTGAAAGCACCTCAAATTCAAGGCATGTGAGACAATTCAGAATCCAGCCCTCTTCCTAGGACTGCTCCTTCTCCTGTGTTTCTCATTTCAGTGAACCTGTAATCAGTGGGCATAAAAATGAAGGTGGTCCTTCACATCTCAAGTTCTCTTGCCCTTCTGATCCAATTCATCTCTGAGTTCTGTCAGTGACCTCTTAAATATTTCTCAGGTCCCTCACTTCTTTCCCTCTTACCCTTCCACCCCCATAGTTCTGGTATGTACTCTGCCAGCCTGCACTCCCACCCTCAAATCTTACATAATTATTTTCTCACTACGTAGCCTGAGTGGCCTTTTTAGATCACACATCTTCTGGACTCCACTCGGCTCAAAACCATTTGGTGGTTTTTCTCTGTTCTTGGGACAAAGCCTAATATCCCTAACAGGACTTCTAAGGCTCTGTGTGATCTGGGGACAACCCCTACTTCTAACCTAGTCTTGTAGCACGGGGCTCCTTTCTTGTTCCACACAACCCACAATGTCTTTCCTATACTTAAGAAGCTCCATTCTTCCGCTTGCCTCCGGATGTTCTAGAACTGAGCATTCCCTTTGCCTCCAACTCCCTGTTTGCCTTAATATTTCCTACTGACACTCAACACCTCTCTTTAGATAACAGGGTGGAAGTCTTTGTGATACCCTAGTGCCAATACAATCTCTCTTACTTTGAAGTTCTCTGAAGACAGACACCATATCTATCTGGCTCATGATTGGATTTCTAGGAAGGATGGAACATAGGGTGAGTGGCATGCAGCAGTTGCTCAATGCATACCCAACTGAGGGAATGAAAGAGTTTTGTCTGGATGGTTTTTGTCACAGTTGTTTAAATCCTGTAGATCAAAAGAGTAATTTTTCTCTTCAAAAGGTTTATATCTTTTACTTATTTTCTTCCATGGAATCGTCTTTCTTATATTTTCTTTTCCCTGCTTCTGTATCTTAAAGATTTTTTTTTTTCCTGATTGGGAATTAAGGATTTCCAAAAAAAGATCTCAAGACTTTCTTTCAGTTGGTGCATGGATACACGTGTACCTTGGTGTCTTCATTCAGCATCATCCCTTAAATTTTATTTATCTCACCAAGGCTTTCCCATCAGTTATTATTTCACAGTTTTCGGAAACATCTTCCAACAGAAGTTCTGTCTGAGTCAGTCTTCACAAGACACGATTGCTCTCATCTTTCACCCATGGCACACTTCTTAGATTCATTTAACTGTGTCTAACACATTTACTCCTACAACAAGCTGTGTGGGATTATCAGAGATAGTCACTCAAGCAAGTAAATTTCCAACTAGTCACTTTGTGTCCAACACCTTGAATAACTGGATGCTACTTTTCTTGAAAGGCTGAAGGCATGTGGTGCTTGGTGACAGAATTTTCAGTTTTATATTAGACCATGCCAGGCAGCAGATGGCATGGGTCATCATAAAATTTATCTTTGATTCTGTTTCATTGTTTGCTAATATCACCATAATATTTGTGAAATGGCTCACCATTATGCTCATTTTTTCTGTCTCCTTGTTTAAAAACCTGTAAAGCCCTGCGATGCTGACACAGAACTGTAATTCTGTCCTGCGTTTTCATTGGTACAATCCCTACTATCTTTTCTTCCCCATCAAGGCCTTGGAGAGCATATCTGCAAAGAAATTACTTTGTAATAGATGTTTGTCTGTCTGTATATCTGTTTATCCATCCATCCATCCATCCATCCATCCATCCATCCATCCATCATCTATCATCTAGTATCTCTTCTGTCTTCTTCCCTGACATTTATTTGGAGTCACCCCATCCTCTTGTCTCTTACTTCATATAGTTTCCCTGGAACTGGCTCCGTTCTTAGAGTGGGTACATGGTGTAAAGGAGTCAAATAATGGATTTCATACCCTTGACCACAGAGATTGATTCAAGCAGGTTACAAAGCTCAATGTAGAACAATAATGTTTAGGTTCAGAATTTTTATATTTTAAAAATTGTTGGGGGAAAAAAGCTCTGTGTGTGTGTGTGTGTATGGGTGCATGTGGTAAGAGGATTGCTGAGAGGAGAGAATTTGGGCCTGAGAGCTACTGAAGCCATCTTATCACCTCAACTGAGGAGTTGGGTTGCCTGACAAGGACGTCCAAACAGAAAGAGGCAGAACCAAGTGGCAGTATGAACTTGAATCTCGATTTTAACATTAGAGGTCCAGGGTCCAGTTGCACATGAACCAGCTTTACCTCCGGACCTCTCAACATATGTCTCTATTTCATTTTTGGGTTAAGCCAATTTGAATGTTTTCCCCATTGTAACCAAAAGTGTCTTGGCTAATATATTTCTTTTCCATCAAGCTAAGGTGGTTGCTACCCTAAAAATACTGAGAGAGAAAATACATTCTAGCTGTCAAATTTGCCATAGGAGGTAGCAAGTTTCCTAGAAGTGTCTAGACCCAGGCATTTGTTTGACAGTGATGCTGACCCCAGGATGGCAAGCATCAGATCAATTGCCATACAGGATGGACCTTTAGGCCCCATCCATTCCTGAATATCTATGATACCAAAGGCTGGACCGTTACATTCTTGTATATTAAAGTGAAGTGTCTTGATGGCTGCCTTTCAAAGACTATTATGGAGTAGAAACTTAAAGTTTTTGGTATCTAAAGTGTCCTTGGAGTTTTAGATTTATTTCCCCGAGTGTTATTTCCACACATGATGCCCTTTTTTCAGTGTACTTCCTGCTCTTTGCCTGGACAGTTTGGGGCATCACGATCTCATCCAGGTGTTACCAGTACACTTGGGCTCTCTGAGAGGTCTGGGGTGGTGCAGCTCAATCCACGAATGGCCCCTAGGTTTTGTAGAATACTGCTTACACAGCCACATTTTCTGAAAAGGAATTTTAGGTCTTAAAAGGTATAACATTATAGCACTTTCAGTGAGCATTCAGAAAACATTTTTTGTTGTTGTTGTTCAGAACGTACAAGTCTTCCGAGCTCATTAAAGGGCATTTTCACCCAAAATGAAAGCTTAACATTTATAACCCCTTTACTTAGAGATATCCACTTTCAAAGATTTTGCACATTTTAATTCTGTCTCATTGTCAGTATGAAAACATTCATATTCTACAGTACATGTAGTATGCCCTGCTTCTCTTACGCTGCACATTCTATTAAATATTTTCCCACTTCCCTACTAGCTATTCCGAATTTTAATGACTGTACAATCTCCCCTCTTTGTGTGTTTCACATGTGTTTGGCCATTACCCTCTTGTACTCTGTTAGCTCTCAACTAATTGTGTTGAAGAGGTAGTTGTCTACCTTAGGTTCACCATTACTGTTTTCTCATCATTAAATCTGTGCTCAGAATTTTAGAAAAGACAGGTGTATTGTATAAGAATGGCTCTCCAATGCATTCATTTGTTATTAATTTATGTGTTTGTGATTTTTGAGTGCCTACTATGGGCATGGCATCTTCTTCCTAGACATTTTTCACAGATCACGAAAATTATGCTTTAGAACATTTGTTTAATGATAGCTAAATTTCACACTTGCAAAATTACAAAAAGCTGTGTAAAGATTCAAGGGTCTTTGAAGCCATCTTTGGTTCCACTTACTTGTCATTATTTAATCAGAAAAGAGCCTTATTGGGACACATATGGTGTAAATAGTTCAAAAGATATTTGGATGTTTTCATGACAGAGGATTTTCTTACACTTCAGTCCTTAAAATGTTGCATTTTATTTTTCCACAGCTATGCACTTTTTTTGAAGGTGGTATGTCATTTTTTTTTTCAACCAGAAATTAACCCCTTTTTTTTCTCTTTCCACAGGAAATTTTTCGTTTGTATGGAATTCTTCTGGTTCATAGTACTGTGTGTTTGTAAAAGAAATATGCATGTCTTTAAAGTTCCATCACACAAGAGAGAACTTGTTTCATCCACTGATTTGAATGGAACTGAACTTTAAAAGAACAGGTCTCTACATACGCAACTTAGAAATCTTAAAACACTGAATGAAAGGAAAGTCCTGCTTATCCCACCAAATGTTTGCTGAAGAGACTCAACTGGAGACTGAAAGAGAATGACAGAAAACATCTGAACTCAGCTAATCACCTTTCCGAGCTGTCCTGCATTGATCGGGGGTAAGTGAAACTTGGTGGGTTTCATTTCTGAGGGGGCTTTATTACCTCTTCACTTCTGAGCATAAATTATTCTGAATTTAAATTTCAGGTTTGGGGTTTGATACCCTCTCAGACTAAAATCAACATTTTCTCCCTCCTAAAACGTCTCTTTTGCATACTATTTGGTGACTCATGAATTACACATGTAAAACTGAAAAATAAAAGGTGAGACAAACTCCTTAATACCCCAGGAGAATTTTCAACTACTTTGAGATTTGGCCGTGAAGCACTTGCTGCTTTTTCGTCTGGTATCGCTGGAGTGAAAACGGACCCGAAATCCCAACTGCACTGCTGCTGAATTCACATTCGTTCATAGATGAGAAAGAGATATTTTCTCAATTCCCTGCTTTTCTTTCAAACTTCTCCTCTTAGATCTACTACGGGCTACTTAAAATAGATCCACTTACAGCCTCATGAGGGGCCTTTATAAAATGCCATCCTTATACCCAACCTCACTTCTATTCTCAGCAGCTCTCGCCTGGCCCCTATTTGAAGATAATAAGACCTCCCTATATATTCATTTAGAAGCTGAGTTTTGCCCTTGATGTTACATTTTATATTGATTATCAATTAAATTTTAGGTTGCAGTTAAGCTTAAGTACTTTTTACACATAGGGAATACAGCACACACTGAATTTTTTTAATAAAAGCTTCCCTGAGGGTAACATTTCTATTGCATTGCAGTATATCATATGAGCCTTTTATGGCATCTTCAGTTTGTGGACAAGTATATTCAATATGATTTGTCCAACTTTATTTATTATGCTATAAAGTTTACTTTCAACATTTAAAATGCTCTTCTTGATATCTAGGTATTTAATGCCGGATATCATGCTATCATTGAAGAATCAAAAGTTATGGAAGAGGAATTAGTTCTGGGTTCTGTGCTGACAGATGTGTACTTTCACCACGGGCTGGCTTTATGACTATGTTCAAATCAATTAATCACACTGTGTCTAATATTATTTGAACATGAGGCAATATTATTCTGTCTTTATAGAGACCTCGAGCCTTTCCTTACGATCATAACCACCTTTATAGATTCTCACTGACGGCTGCCCCAAGTTTATGCCCACTGTACGTTTTTGAAGTTTTGGTCTATGCGGTACTCTCATTTTATGATCGAAAATTAGTGGCAACTCAATGTGGGAACATTTTTCCATCAGCTGGCTGTGCCTCTTAACAGTGATAGAAACAATAACTAATAAAAAAACTAATTGTAAGTAACTTATCCGAGCCACACTGCTCTTAAGTCATGAAGCCAAGATTCAGATAACAACTGTTGGACTCCAGAGTCCGAATTCTTTATCTATCGTCTACGTTACAAATGTATTAAGTATATCCATTCACTTAGAATTTTTAAAGGATTTTTTACTTAACTGTTTCCAAAAAGGAGTCGATGCAGCTTTCTGTAAAACATCAACACACAAGGCATTTAAAAATTAGGCTAAAACAAGGGGTCGTAAACATAGAAAAATGGAGGTGAAATTATTACAATTAAAAACTAAAACCTGCACTAAACTGACTACTGCAATATTAACAGGAATTTAGGAATGCTCTTTACAGACAAGGCAAAAAAAAAAAAAAAAAAAGGAAAAGGAAAATGTGATGGGTTATATGACTCTCGTTTAATAAAAGAAAATATTTACACATTTCTCAGTAGGGGCAAACTTTGTTCTGATATTAAATTCCAACAATTTATAGCATGAATCCTTTCTTCCCTCCTTTATTTGTTCACTCAACAACTATTTATTGAATGCCTTTTATGGCTTCAGTATTATGCCTGTCACTGGGGACTCGGCAGTGAGCAAAATAGTTTACTGTCCTGTACAGTAGTGGAGGAAATGACCACTAGTTTGGAATTATAAAACCTGATCATTGCTATGTGGAAAGGAGCACGGTTCTATGAAAGCACATTACAAGAGAATATGACCTCGACTTGGGATTTAGGAGACGTTTCCCTAAGAAGTGATGTTAGCGCTGAAATCTCAAGGATAAGCGGAAGCTATTTAGATCCTTGCCTATCACGGGGCCACCCATAGACCAACAGCACTGGCAGCAGCTGGGAGCTTCGTAGAGATGCAGAATTTCAGGCCCCAGCTTGGACCTGCTGACTCACAATCTGCTTCTGTTTTAACAAGATCCACAGGTATTTCTTTTGAACATTAAAGTTTGAGAGGCACTGATCTAGGGGAAATGGGACAAAGGGAGCAGCGTGTTCAAAGCCTCAACGGTAGGAAGGAGGATTGAGGAACTAAAATACAGGCTAGGTGGCTGCAGCCTTTGTAGTAAAAGGAAGGGGGCTTGGCAGGAGAAGGTAGTGGAGACCTAAGCATGCTGGGGCCACCTATGCAGAGCTCTGTAGGCCTGAGAGACATGAGATCTTTGAAGATTTCTAAGCAGAGGAAGAAGATACTGAGATTTGTCTTTGGAAAACATCACCCCGCAGTGCAGAGCAGAGGGCATTTGGAGTGGAAGCAGAGTGCCAGTTTGGTCTCTATTATGGTGTCTGGGTAAAAGATGATAGTGTAGAGATGGTGAGAAGTAGAGAGATTTGAGAGATATGTAGAGATGGTGAGAAGTAGAGAGATTATTTGAGAGGAGTAGAGAGATTTGAGAAATTAATTGGCTTTGGTTTAGTTTTAATATGAGGGAAAAGGAAGTGAAAGGTCAGGGATTATTCCCAAATTTCAAACTTGCCCCTTCTGGATGGATAAAGATATTGAGATAGAGAATCACTGAAGGACGACCAGATTTGGAGGGGAAATAACCAGTTGGGTCTCAGACATGCTGAATTGCAGGTGTTTCTGAGACATTGGAGGTATCGAAGAGGTTGTTAGAAAGTGGATTCCCACTGGTCTGGATTAGAGATACACATTTTAGGAAGATGCAAACGCAAAAAAGCTTTTCATTGTACTGTCTCTTGTATTGAATTCCAATAACACTTGCTAATTTAATGAAAACATTTTTTTAAAGATTTTATTTATTTATTTTGAGAGAGAGAGAGAGAATGAGTCTGAGTGCGGGGAGGGGCAAAGGAAGAGGGAGAGAGAGAATTTCAAGCAGACTCATGCTGAGTGTGGAGCCAGTCTCAGGGCTCAATCTCACAACCCTGAGATCATGACCAGAGCCAAAATCAAGAGTTGAGTGCTTAACCAAAGGAGCCACCCAGGTGCCCCTTAATGAAAGCATTTTTATAGAGTGCCAGATTAATATAGTCCAGCTCCCCTGTTTTCTGTTGTTTGAAGTAGATTCTGGAATAGAGATAATCTGAGAGAAATAGTCAATATATTTTTTAGACTTTCTCAAATATTGATTGTCTTGACTAGGCTTTGGCAGAAGTTGGATGGACCTGATCTAAAAATTGAATTCCGTGTGCCTTAAGCATGAATATTATATGTTGCCAATTGCCTAGCCCATAATAGACCCACAATAATATTTGAATTGCTGATTATTGAAGTGAGAGCTGTATATTTTAGGTATCTGACTTGCAGGTGGTAAACCTGGTATTCTATTATGAAAATTAATGATCCTGGGGTGCCTGGGTGGCTCAGTTGGTTAAGCGACTGCCTTCGGCTCAGGTCATGATCCGGAGTCCCGGGATCGAGTCCCGCATCAGGCTACCTGCTCAGCAGGGAGTCTGCTTCTCCCTCTCCCGCTCCCCCCTCTTGTGCTCTTTCTCTCTCTCACTCTGTCTCTCAAATAAATAAATAAAATCTTTAAAAAAAAAAAAAAGAAAATTAATGATCCTGATAAACCTTCTCATTCAAATATAGTGTCATCCTACCTCTATGCAGAGAAGGGCTGCAGAGGTGCATCTGAGCTGTGCTAAAGCTCATCTCTAAAATACCTTTGATTCTGCTCAAATAAGTGGACAGATATAAGTAGTGTGGAAGATATAATTTGACTAGAAAATTTAAGTGGAAATTTGATCAGTCAATCAAATTAGCTATAAAGATATAAATGTGACTTTTATAGAGTAAGTTTACTGGCCACAAAATATATACCCAGGAGGTTTCATAAATTAACCCATTGTGTGGAGGGAGGAGTTGGAATCATGGGGTAATTATAAAACTTTCTAGGAACTGGTATGGTAAAAGACATCAGTCATATTCCTGAAGACGTACACTGGAGGACCTGTTGGTAGGCATTACTTGAATTAGCTTGGGGGTGGGTATTCTGGGAATGAGAAGCCGGGGGGGTAGAAGCATGGTTGGCCCTCAGGGAGTAAGAGCAGTTAGTGGTTTGTGACTATGAATAGCAGTATTTCATTATCTTAACAGCCAACATGGCCTGTTCAGTTACCTCCTGGCTGAATACCAGCCCTGCCTGAAATTATGCATTTGAATCGGAAGAAATGAATCCAGTGATCTTTGATTTGAGTTTGGTTAATATTCAGCGATTATTTTTTAGCAGTGATTAGCCTATAGGTTCATCTGCTTTTTAAGCCATACAGAAGAAGTTATGTCATGGGTGATGGAAGAAATGACTGGTGTTTACTGTCTTTGGCAGGAGGGCAATAAATGTGACACATCCTAATGGGATTTTGTATTTCCAAGTAAGAAAGGTGGGAAAGAGGTAAAATACAGACCAGTTGTGCACCGTTATACTTAGAATATGGTCTTTCGAAGGGCTGTTCCAACTGCCTTTGATTCTCGAAGGGTTTTATGGTCCAGGCTCTGAGAAAGCATTGGATCAGGGCTCTTAGCTGAGATTATACGACTTAGAGGCTGAGGCGGCACAGCTCACAATAATCCTGCCGTGGAAAGCTCATTTTCCTGACCACTTCGTCTCTTCGGGCTGAAAGAGTAGGAGTCAAATAAGCCAGAAAGAGCTATCAGCTGGGTTCAGGTACTGGAAGAAGTCCAGCTTTCTCTTTCTTGGCGCTGGTGTGCTTCTGAGACCCTGCACTCTTTTCTACCTTCTCTGTCCATCTTTCCACCTGTGTTCTGTGTTCTTGATCATGATCCCCATATCATATTGTGATTTCACTTCAGCTTCTGAAATACACTTTAATAATTAAAGTCATCTCTGATTATTTCTTCCAAGTGATAGTTAAAGCTTAGGTTCATCACTTAGGAACCTTGCCTGGGCCTTGATCAATCTGACCATTATCAACCAAGCCACTTTTCCTAGACTCCTTAATGACTCTGAATGACTACGTTGCCACTTCTCCTATGTTTGGGGGAATATCTATTGTAAATGATACTATGACATTTTTGTACTGCCCTTTAAACATTAGTTTAATGCCAGACTTTAAAGATTATGCTTGTAGAAAATGTAGCTTTCTCTAAAATAGGCAGATTCATCCACTCTGAAAACTTGATTTGACTGATTTATAAACAAAAATATGTGCTATGGTGAGCACTGTGAATTGTGTAGGACTGTTGAATCACAGACCTGTACCTCTGAAATAAAGAATACATTATATGTTAGAAAAAAAAAAAAAGAAGATAGCAGGAGGAGAAGAATGAAGGGGGGGGGAATCAGAGGGGGAGACGAACCATGAGAGACTATGGACTCTGAGAAACAAACTGAGGGTTCTGGGGGGGGTGGGGGGATGGGTTAGCCTGGTGATGGGTATTAAAGAGGGCACGTATTGAATGGAGCACTGGGTGTTATACGCAAACAATGAATCATGGAACACTACATCAAAAACTAATGATGTGTGGTGATTAACATAACATAATAAAATAAAATTTAAAAAAATGTTAAATTATGATTCCTAGATGCATATGTTGGTAACTGGAATAACATAGGATTAACATATGATCGTAGTTTAGTGTTTTTCTTTTGTTTATTTGATGAGTGGTGTGGATTCCATGAAGAAGAACAATCTCAGGATAGAGGTTTAAGGAAAAAAACAGGATCTTATTCCACATGTTGCATTGAAAAAAATTTATTATAGGATTTTGGCTATATTTTTTCCTCCAGTCCCTCTTATTCGCAATAATAGATAATAATGGTCCTACTTATGAGTACTTAAATGCACTTGTATCATAATGCCAAATTAATCAATGCTTCAATGTTAAAATCATCAATATTAAAGTAACCTCATCATTTTCATTTCAAACTTCAAGGTTTTAAGATATATTTTTTGTAACTGAGACTTTTTTTTTTTGCTTTTCCCAAACAAAAAAACCTTAAATAAAGGAATATCTCTGTTTCTTGAGAACCAAGAGATGAAATGATCTTACTCTCATATATAAATACATGTCAAACTTAAACTTGGAAGGATTATTCCATTTCTATAACATTTAATAGGAAATTACGACCTTCAGATAATCTCAAAATTGAGCTAGATTTCATCTTCATCCCCAAAAGAATGGGCACAGTCCTAAAAATTCCCCTGTTTAGTAAATACCCACAGGACATTTATCTCATGGAGGGGTGGCTTTAATAGAGCCAAATAGTCAGTTTAGCATGGCCTTAGAGAAAACAAAGATCTCATTCAGTCCAAGGCGTTATCGAAACTGTGTAATTACCTTCAGTAGGACGTTATGCATTATTTCTCTTACTGTTGGAAATATGTGAGATATAGGCTAATTTATCACATCCTCAACTCTTGTCAGCTCTATAAAATTCTGTTGTTTCACTTCCCAGATAATTTTTCCTTGTAAAACTTTCTTTCTTTTGTCTCCTAATAAATATGCCCTTTCTAAATCTTTTTTTCTTTGAAAATGAAAGGACTAAAAGGACTACTTTTGTAATTAAAAGTCATTTAAAAATAACCTCAGAAGATTGTTTCTAGATATCAAAACATCTTTATGATCCCATTTCTATGGCAAGAAAGACAAGCAACCAGGATCCTGTACATTTCACTGTAGTCTACATTAATTACCTTCTATTAAAAAATGACAAAGACCTTTTTGAAAGGGAATCTGGCACTCTTTCCACAGAAATGATGGCAGGCACCCGACTTTGCTGATTTCTTGACACTTCTAATTACCTGTATTCATTTGAAATCGTTTCCTTTGTAGAGAGTTATTGGCATGATTTTCCGAGAACAAGAGGAAAATGGAAAACATTTTAGCAAGTTAAGGAAAAAAAAATCAACAGTATCATTGTTTGCCGCTTTTGTTGAAACTACCTACACGAGTCATTTGAGGGACATGAAGGTAAATGAAAGGTTATACTTTGCCCTGCACGTTGTTGCTGGTATTTGTAATGTCAATAACTGTAGAAGGTTGTCAGGAAACTGGAGAGATAAAGGTCAATAGCAATGACAAATATATCATTGTATGTGTTTGAATATGCAATATCAGCCCAATCTGCCAGTGGAGGCTTTCACACCCTGGAAATATCAATCAGGTGCTATATGAAACCCACCCATTGTTCTCTAGTCTCCTAGAATGTAATGGGGAGATCCAAAGATTGAAAACCCATCTGAGATTTCTTTGGGGTAGGGGGTGGTATCATAGTCATTGCTGAATACACACAGAAATGCTCATCATATCTTTTAAAAATGGGACTTAAAAGCACATTAAAAGTTATTCTGTCTCTCAGATTGCTTCACTGGTGGGGAAATGGAACATTTTTCCTTTCACCCAAATGGGAAGACTCAATTCAGTTTTGTATATCATTGCAATGGGGTAGATGCCAGAGACTTTCAGTGATATAAGCAAAATTAAATATTAACTATGTCTCTCACGCAATCTTGACAAAAATTTAGTTGGGCTAATGGCAAACCTTTATGGCAAGTTCTGCCTCCTGTTGATTCTGACATGTTAGAAAGCATGGTCATTTGTATTCAATAATAAATTATTTACAAATGAAATGCACAATAGGTTACTTAAACCGTTGTCTCTACTAAGAACAGACTTGTTAAAATGCATTTTGCTGGAGCCAAACCAAAGTATTCAGATTCAGTAGACAAACACATCTATCTTCCTTTTAGTGAATTGTGCTAAAGAATTCACTTAAAACCTTTCGGGAAATGAAAAGCAAAAATAAAATAGCAAGAGATCTTTTAAATGAATGTGCTTCAACTTGGTCTCGAAGAACACCTGCAGGACATAAAGGCGGTGTGTCTGAAACACAGAGGGATCGTATTTTACGGATATTACTTTTTAATTTTTGCATCTGCTGATACTCTCCATTAACATAAGATATTTGGAAAAATCTACTCTTCCTGAGATGTTCTGCATTTTCTTGGGTCCCTAATGCTGACCCAATGCATTAGCCATCCTTCCCGGATGCACAGACGGGCCACATGGGAGGAGAAGTGAAAAAGAGATCTGCTCCCAAAGAGTGCACAGAGTGACAGGCAAAAGAGCAGTAAACTCAGCCGCACCCTGAGGTGACAGAATAAGAAAAAAGGCTGGAGGGGACAGAGAGGGCCTGAAGGAGAAAAGAGATGGAAAGAAAGGTAGAACTGATTTAGGGAGGGGAAAAGAAAGAAGGGGCATCATGAAGGCAAAATATACAAATAATTTAACATAATAAATATAAAATTGTTACATAGAACTGAGATTTACTGAACCTGGAGAGAGAGAGAGAGAGAAAGAGGGAGAGAGAGAGAGAGAGAGGAGAGAGAGAGATTGTAGAGGTTGAGAGAAAAATGGGATAATATTCGGAAAGCTGATCAGAAGAGAAAGTCCTAGACAGAGGGAAAGGGAAACAGAACCAGCCGAGTCCTTGATGTTTTCCAGGCAAGGTGTCTGTTCATTCAAGGGACAGTGGGCCAGAGGCGCCAACTCACCTGTCTTCTGCACAGGCTGTCCGTAAACGGACCTGTTAGAAAACTGTGTGCCCCGTCCATTGCAGTGACTCTACAGTGCGCTTGTACATTCCCTTTTCACTTTTAAATATTCTAGAGAGTTCACTATGGAGATTTTACAGAGAGTTTTATTTCTTAAGCTCAAATTATTTCCAGGGAAATAATAATTTTAAAAGTCCTCAAGCAAAAACCACAAATGAGTTAAGTAGGACATGTTGATATTGGATTATTTTATCTTTCACTGGTTTCCTTTTGTGTTTAGTTAGTTTTTGATTACATTCTGACCTTCAGATAAGACTCCGATGTAAGTAAACAGTCTGGCTAAATTCACCATGTGCCAAATGACAGCTATAGTACTGTCCCCGAGGTCTTATTTATTTTGCTTTTTATTTTTTGTAAATTGAATTTATATAAACAGAAGTAGACCTTTACTTTTGTCTTCTTACTTGAAGGTGGCATTTTCTTCATGAAGGTAACTAAAAAAGTTTAAGAGCAATGAAAGGGCTCCTGTGCACTCGGTATATGGTAAATAGAGTTAACTTTTCTTTGTCATTTCAGCAACCTCCATGCAGGTGCTGGAAACAATAGAGTCCGGGTCTGTCTGTGCTGAGGTGTCTCCTGTTTAAAGGCTAATACCAAAGTGAGGGTTTATATTTTTTCATTTATTTCTTGCCCTCCATTTTTGGGGGGTA